>NC_138206.1:44438903-44458903 GCF_964194415.1 Vipera berus | reverse complement strand
GAGAAGAAACAATAGTTCATCTAATAATTTGGACCTAATTATCTTTATATCTTTCTACAATCTAATTTTCACAAATAAATTAATAAATATTTGTGTGAATTCCTTTCTCAATTTTAATATACTGTATATATACTGTATATATATATATACATTTACATAGTTCTGAATTACACACACTTTCAAAATTTTAAAGTTATACAAATGCTTTTGGGAAGAAGCATAAAATGAAAACCCAAGTTGGAAAAAACCAGTAAATGAAATGTTCTGTCAGAATGGTTTGTATAGTTACGTTTCAATGGAACAAAATTTCAAGTCATATTGATATTCTTGTGTTCTGATAGAACAACAATACCAAAAGACCTTTTAGCTCTTCCTTATCTCTAGCATTAAGGTGTAAGCTGTATATTCATTTAATGACAAATCAGTCAGAAGTCAGTTTCTAGCAGCAAATGAAATGACATGTAATCATGAAACATATGAAGTTATTAAGTCTACATTTTGACATCTAACCAGCTGTGTTCCGACTAATTAGGGTAGCTTTGTTCTGATGGGCCTCGCATCACTTCTCTATTTGCCCGGAGGAGAATAATTTTCCCTTCTTGGAACTGCATTGAACAGGTAAGTTTGGAAGTCACATTCTCCTCCAAGCTGTTGTCAGCTAGGCCAGGCTGAGATAAGAGATGTCTGTCATTAGGGAGGCTTGCTGTTTTAAAATAAATTCTGAAGATCTATTAACTGAGTATAATAATTGGGGTTGGGAGAGAGAAATGATGGTTGCATTCGCTCTGCATTGAAGCACTGGTTTCTGTAGTAATTATCTTGTGCTCTTGGCAAATAAGAAGAGTGGAAGCCTTAAGCAAGAGAGCAGAATATAGCTGAATCAGTGATTGGACTGCGGTGTCTTTAAAAATTCTACAAGAAAAAACACTATATTTTTATTTCAAAGTGTTTTCTGTCATCCTAAACATTTTCTGCTTAGGCAAAAAGTGATATAAATCCAGATTTATCTGCTTGGAATGACAGTTTAAGGCTTGCTTGTCAGATTTATTACTTTTTGCCAATGTGTAAGATTCTTGGCAAACAGGCTATTTAAAAGGGATAGAGAGCAAAACCTGGTTCTATTGAAGCATTCTAGCTGTACCCCAGATTGATTTTAGTTTATGCACATACACACACACACACACACACACACACACAGACACACACAGACAGACACACACGTGGTTGTTATTATGAATTTTGGTTCACTGAAGGCAGCAAACATACCTAATAATCCTGCCTCCTATTTTGTCCACAACAACAAATCTGATAATTGGGATGGGCTGGGAGAGAGTGATTTGCCAAGTAATAATAACAATGATAAATATCTATGATTAAATAATATTGTTAAATAGTAAAACATATTAAAAAGGCATTTTTGAAAAAAGAAGTCCTGGAAACATGGATGTCAATGCTGCTAACATCAGATGTTCTTGCTTTGACAACAGATGGAAATGCAGCCATTTTCTCTATTGCTTTTAGAGTTAGTTGATGCTGGGAGGGGGAATGTGGATGACAGTCCAGCTAGTCATAACAATAATAACTTAGCCAAAGTCCCATATCAGCCACCTTTTCCAGAGTTTCTGCAGAAAATGTCCTAATTATTCCAAATTACTGAAGATATGTCCCCTATATCATAAATAATTCTTGAATACATAGATTATGTAGACAATGAGTAATAAAAGTAAAGTAGTTATCCTTATACCTCATCTTCCATTTTAAAAGAAGAAATCCATGGTTCATTCCATCTTTTACCTTTACAGCTCTCCTGTGAGATAGCTTAAATGGGAGAAGCTCTTTCATGCAATACCTTCATGTTTAAATTTCAACATCTGAGCAGCCTCCATTTCCCTTGTAAAATTGTGTTTTGATGTCAGTGACCATCCATCCACCCTTGGGTATACTTTGAGTCTGTAGCTGGACCAATGGGGACTTAGTCTTCACTGATATCACCAAGGTGACTTACAGAGAATATAACTAAACTTTTATCACTATGAATGCCCATTTGACTACCACTACTAATATTAATAACAACAATAGAAACTTATTATTTTATTCTTTTAAGGCTAGTTAAGGTTTGCAACAGTTTAAGAAAGAGGTTTTTCATTTATTTCCTGAATAAATATTAATATTTATTAATCTGAGACAAATGTATTTGGTTCACATTAAAATGCCAACCTCATAAATTTCTCTGGCATCTCTAGTGAAAGAAGAGCTCATAAAGAATAGTTATTCCAGATAAAGGAATCTAAAGAAAGACTGTACAATACCACTAACATTTTAGCTACATTTCAGCAATCTATCTATGCCCAGTTTTCAAAAGGAATCAAATTGCTCTGTGTTGATTCACTTAATTTTCATCATAGCAATTTGATAACATGAATTGGTCTTCAGAGAGATAGTAATAAAGGAAGCTGACATTACCTCTCTCTCTCTCTCTCTCTCTCTCTCTCTCTCTCTCTCTCTCTCTCTCTCTCTCTCTCTCTCTTCTTTTAATTTATACAATTAAAATTATATCAAAGAATAAAATGACAACAATTCTCTTACTCCTCAGCTGTTGTCTGTTTTTAACCATCATCAGGGAAAGGCTTTTGTCCTAGAAATAAAGTTAACATCTTGAACTAGAAACTTTAAAAACCCTGTGTACTTCCCAATAATGTTTTTTTGAATTTTGTGATTTTTTTTTTGTTTTGCTTGCTTTTTTAAGTGAAGTGGGAAATGAGACATGACGAAGCAAATGAGTGGCTGATAAATAGAAATTTGTAAGGGAATTGTTCAAGTGTTACATATATGGGCAGGTTTGCATCGACTTTTAAAGTCATCGTTGAAAATGTATACCATATTTTCTTTTCCACTGTCAAGCAATCAGAGAAACAGAAAAAAGGGAACATGAAGCATCAGTTCAATAGTATGCCATTTTAATGCTATAGAAACATGGGAAAGCAAACAAGACAGTTCACTATTTTGCTGCATTTTGTTGCTTTATATTTCACTATTTGAGTGAACTTATTGCTAGGAAAAGTTGCACAGACCGTAACAATCTACTTCCTACTGGAGCTAACTTGAAATAACTTGAGTCTTTCACACATTAATCCTCTGTGTAACTTTAGTATTAAAAACTCTCCACAATAGAGAACTGTCAAGTCTGGCAACCTATGGTGTATGTATGAGTGTGTGGGCGTGTATAGTACAAAATAGGTTGCTATGGAAATATAACAGAACAGTATCTTTTCAATGCCCTGAGGTTCAGAGGCTGGAAGAATATTCAGTTGTTGAGAAAATAGGGGGAAATAGGACCTCAGAAATTAGGAGGGAATACATCAGGTAAAAAGATAGAAACAATTCAGAGGAGGGAGCCTGAAAGAGATAAAAGGAAATAGGCTGAGGTAGTGAAGAAGAGCGTGGAACATGAATCTAGATTGTGATTGTGGAGTTATATGCAGGCAAGCAAATGGAAGCCATGATGAAGAAGTAAGTAAAAAAAGAGGAAAGGAGGGGGAAAAAATCAGGAGAAAAAAAGTGGCTGAGAAGAGATTAAGAATAAAAAGGAAGTAGTAGTTCTTCTCTCTACAGCAATCAGGAATAGAGTGTGTATACTCAGCAGGGATTCTTCTTTCTACAGAACAGGAATAGAGAAAACAGGAATTTGGTTGGCAAATAAAATCCAGTGGAGAAAGGCACTTGGCAGACACCCAGCAAAGGAAACACCTAGTTGAATAACCAGGAATAGAACAAGCAGGCTTCAAGGGGGAAAGAGCAACATTCAAAGGAGTGAAGCTGTTGGGAAGTGGCAGCAGAAATCAAGAAGACCCAAAGACTGGTTTCATGAGAGGCCAGCTCTAAATGCATGTAGGGGGGGGGGGGAAGAAGCTGATTTGGAGAAGATATGAGTTTGTGAGTAATGATTTACCCAGAAGGAACCAGTGGCAGGTTTCTCAATATAAGTCCCTGTTACAATGACAAGGTAATGATTCTCAGTGTGTAAAAGAACTTGAAGGTAATTGTAACAGGGTTTTTTTCTGTCTTAAGATTTATTTTATAAAGCAGTTTGAATAATATTAATAGTATAGCTATTTTCCAAAATCAAAAGATAAGATTTTTTGTTATTTAAAGTAACAAAATGGATTTATTTAAAGCTCCAAAATGTAGAGGAAGCCCAGAGCATCAAACTAGAAACTTCAGTAGCAAATTATAGATCCAGCTAATTCAAAAGGCCTTACTTACCAAAGGTACAATCACCAGTCTATAAAGAACATAATGTAAACAAATAAAATAAAAGCTAAGCAAAGGAAAACTGAAAAGAAAGGGAAGATCTTTAATAAGTCAAATCTTACTTGGCCAGAGGGTCTCTGATATGCTCTAGAACCACAAAATGTATGAACTTAAAGTACTCTAGTATATTATATAGTTCAACTCCTAGATTAGTGTGGAAAGTCAATAAACCATCCCTATTGCATCACTTCTTTAGGTCAACTCTTCTAATAATCTTGCTCTAAGGAACTTCATATAAATATTCAGTCTAAATCTTCAATTTCAACCATTGCTGGTTCTTGTCATGCTCTCAGTTGTAGCAGAGGAGATGTATACCATCTCTTACATGTGCTACCTTTGGAGATATTTATAGATAATTATTGTATCTCCCTTAAATTCAAGGTATATCTGCCTTACTCCATTGCTATTACTGGATGGTAGAAAGGAATAATGTCACTCTTTAGTAATCTAACTCAACCATCAAAGCGATACAGAATGCTGCATTATCAAAAGCATTCCTGTCTCTTTTGGATAGCACAGGTAAGGCCATCATTTTGTTGACTAATTTGCAGAGGAAATCCTTAATTGAGCCAATCCTTACTATATTCTACAAAACCTTTTTGAAGTTGCTCTTTGCGATGAGTGCTTTGCGATGACTTGCAAATAGAAGGTTGCTGCTTCAAAACTGACAGAAACATTTCTTTTCTGAAATAAATTTCCTTTTCCTGAGCTTTCTAATTTCCCTTGACCATCAAACAACAAGAAATTCTCCAGTGTTGCATCATTTCATAATTTTTCTAGTTATTTGAGAGTAAAGAGTATCTCATTAGATTGGAATTAAAAAAAAATCCAGTTCCAATTACTCTGTGAATTTAACATCTTATACTATTTGTCAGTTACAAATGAGATGTAGATTATGTATGGACAATTACAATGAAATGTGGTCATTTATATTCATTGTAGTTGTATTGTATATGTTATAGTAGATCAACAGATATCTGAAGTGGCTTACATTGAAAAATACTACCAGTGGTTGAAAAGCCCTTGATCAAAAGATAGCACTGAAGCACTGATCATACCAGTAGCAGCCAAGAACAAGTACCAAGCACCAGATCTATAGAAGCAGACTAGACAGGACACAAGGTGGAGACTATGCAGAGAGTCTCATAGATAGTTAACATATAGGGGCAGGATGTAACATATGAGGAGGAAGAACATACATTGGAATGGCACAATTAAATATCTAGCATTATATACAGGAATAACTGCACCAAGTACCCTCCCAAGTCCAGATTTGAGATTCCATAAATGCTATCAGGGCTTAGACTCTGTGGGCCTTCCAGATACAGTCTGGTAGGTACTGGGCAATCAACCAGACATTGTGGTAGTAGGCAAAGAGCAGTAGTGGTGATAGTTGTAGAAATGCAAAGTGACAACAACATCAGGAGGAATGAATATGAGAATCTGGAGACGTCCCAGGGTCTAAAGGAAGAATTAGAGATTATCTGGAAAGTAAAAAGGTCCCCAAAGGCTCAGTACAAGCAATAGAATAAGAGTCAGTCAAGGTTTTAACTAAACTTAATCCAGTAAATCAGAAAAATGACATAGTGGCCAACAAATTGGAAGAGTTAAATCTATATTGATTGATGGGGGAATGGAAAGAAGAAGAAGAAGAAGAAGAAGAAGAAGAAGAAGAAGAAGAAGAAGAAGAAGAAGAAGAAGAAGAAGAAGAAGAAGAAGAAGAAAGAGAGAGAGAGAGAGAGAGAGATTAATTGAACAATATCCTTAATTTCACATGCTACCAAAATAATGCTAGCAAAATAGTGCTAAGGATCATCCAACATCTATCTGAGGTTAGACTCCTATATGGAAAAAGAGATGCCATATTTTTAAACTGGCTTTAGAAAAGCCCAAGGAAGAAGGTGGTGCATGTTGGATAATTTAAAAAGCCAAAGGGATATAAAAAAGAAACCATATGTTCTTCATTGATCATAGAAAGGTCTTTGATTATGTTGATCATGTCAAGCTTTGGAAAATTCAAAAAAAAAATGGAAAGCTCAGATAATCTCATTTTTCTCATGAAAAACATATGTGTAAGTCAAGAAACCACAGTATGAACACCATATAATGAAAGAAAGTGTTTATTCAACCTATATAGTGAACAATATTAAGGAAACCTAAATTAAGAGATGAATATGGCTTTAAAACTGAAGGAAGAAACATCAATAATCTATATTCTAATGACATTATCCTGATAACTGACGTGCAAAGGATCTGCTAGCTGTAATAATAAAAGTCAAAAGCATAATGTAAAAAATGGGACTAAAATGAAATATTAAGACCAAAGTAATGATAACAAGTGGAACAACCAGCCTTAGAATTGACAGTCAAGATATTGAAGTGGTGGATAGCTTCTGCCTTTTAGGATTTGTCATTGAATAGTTAAGAAATATGCTGTAGACTAGTATTTGGTAGAGCAGTCACAAAGTTAAAATGCCATGATGTGCCTAAATACAACTTGTGCAGCAAGGAAAAGAAAATTATTTTTTAACAATTTTTATGGCTTTTGGAATCATGTAAGAATTTGTGTGAGTTTTAAACTAAACACACACACACACACACACACACACACCAAACATGCAACACTCCTATTCTGCCCACAGATTATGAAATCTTTACATTTTTATTTAATAGATTTTCCTATAAATGATAATATTCAACAGATACTGTTGGAAACTTGAACCTTAATACACACCTGTAGTGTTTTCTAAAGTAAGGCTGTATATAGTTGTACTATCTTTTGTATCTTTTCTATGTTTTGTGCCTGTGCTATATTTTGTACTATATCAAATAGATGGGTACGTCACAACTTCATGCAAAACAATTCCAAGTGAGCCAAAAAAATATGATTAGAGAAATAACTCTCCTACCTGAAAACATGTCAGAAGATATAGGAAAAGTACCTATTTTGCTATATAAAATTCAGGTTACTATAACTGAAAAGTTCCTAAATCCAAGTTTTGATAAGCATATAGATGTTGGAGCTACTAGATTCAAATCCAGCAACTTCTTTTACCAAGTCTATCCACTATAGCTTTCAATTTGCTACTGTTGGATGAAAAATTTTTCTCCAACATTTGCTCCTTGCACAGGTGAATTTTTCTATTTTGGTAAAAATCACTCCCCTTCCATCAGAGCTGTTCTGGATGAATAGAATCTTTTTGGAGCAGGAGTGGCGGTGTACAGTTCTGTGTATTACTGCAAAATATACTAAAATTTGAATGCAAACATTTGTAATAAAGAAATAAAAGAAATTCAGGAAAAGAATAGCACATTTTTTATTCAAAAAATATATACTGAATTTAATGAGATATATATTATTTTTGGACTGTAAATTGGATGTCACATCTTCAGCTTTGCCTGAGTCTGTCCAATAAAAGATGGAGAAATGTTGAATAAAGATTACAATCTTTTGGCTAGTAATAATACATATGTAACTACTAAAAACTCAATTTTCAGATTCTGTTTTATATGTAGATGCTGTCCAATGACTTATTAAAAAGTATAAAATTTCAAAAATAAACTCATTATAGAGGTCTAAAAGTGAAGAATATTCATTATTTGTAACTGTATGAAGGTCCATGTGCATAATAGTACTACTTAAAATTGAAATAAATAACTCAAGAATGTATAGTTTGGATTTGTACTTTATAAAGAACCCAACAGGAACAACAGCAATGAAAATCCAGGTAGTCCTTGTATAGCAAGCAGAACTTGGACTGGCAATTAATCGGTCACTAAGTGAAGTGCTTACAATCTCACATCAGCTTTCCTTTGTTTTACAGATCTGTGAAGGTCATAAATATGATGATTAGTTGTAAAATTATTTTTTTCATCACTGTTGTAACTGTGAATGGACACTAAATGGGGCAGTCGCTAAACAAGAACTACTTGTATTACTGTGGTTTCTGTGAAATTGCCTGCTCAATGAACAAATAGCATTGCATTTTACTGCATTAAGAAGCTTTAAATATCTACAAAGAATTTGCAAAATTTAACCAATTCTCTTTATGAGTAAAACCTAATTATCTAGCTGCACTCAGTATTATAACTTAAGTATTTTGGAAGGAAATAATAATATGTATAATGTATAATATCTCCCTTTTTAAAAGAAAAAAAAGCTTAAAATCATTGTAAGTTAATATAGTTATGTGGAATGTCAAACAGAATACTCCATGGTAGGGATGAAATACATGTGATGAGAAACACTTAGATATTAATCCTCCTTAGTAATTCAGTCTAGGGATAAGAAATGCATGGAACGCACACATGCCACATGTGATCCCTCTAAGCATGCAATTTTGCAGCCTACAGGTCTACAGGTCTTTGCAATTTTGCCACTATAATTCTATTCAGTTGTTCCAGAATGGCCTACAATTTGAATTTTCAGCTACATTTGAATCTTTAAAGATATTTATGGAAGCTACAGTTATTTGTGAGGAAAAGATTTCTTATTCCCAAGGTCAACCTCTGAAAAAAGGCAGCATGACATTTTCCTTGAATACAACAGTTTAAGATCATTTTTAGGTCTAGGCAAGATACATGGGAATGAAAATTTGGCTTTAAGGATCTAATTGCCATCTAATTGCTCTTTTTAGGGACTGAACATAGAGTGTACCATATATTGCATCTGTAGATATTTTATAAGTACAATCTACACCTTGGAGTCTATATAATTTTAGACAATAACCATATCTCCCAGTATTTAAAAGAATAAATCTGGGACCAAACTTAGCTCAAGTAAAAGTAAAAGTAAGGAAAGGAAAGCTAAAATTATTTTTCTTGCTGTAGAGAAGATGATGGATGGGTGGGTGGGTGGGTGGGTGGGTGGATGATGCATGGATGGATCCATGAACAAATAATCAAATTAGAATGCTTGTGGTTTACACTACTTCTATCATCCAGATTGGTAACTTTAACAAGTTTAGCCTGAAGTAAATATTGCTCAATTTAGGCTGAGAGAACTTAATGTGAGTGGCTGTGATGAGACAGAGAAAGAAATAGGAAGAACTTAACAATCAAGAAATGACAGAATTAATTAGTGGCTTATCTAACAAATAGCAGCTCAGTCCAGGCTGCAGAAAGCCTAAAGAGATTCAAAACTTTCAAAGAGATTTTGTCTTAATGAAGTTACTAATAAAATAAGACTGGAAGACTTTCACAGTTTCCAACATTCCAAAATATAAAACAAATGGTTTGGCTTAGTAAAAAAAAATACTTCCTATGCTATTTAGTTATCTGAAATCTGATTATAAAGGATTTCTGCCAAAGCTAGCCAAAATATCCTTATCTTTTTTAGGATATGAAAGAACAGAGTTATGGCAGTTTGCCAATTTCAAACACGTGAATCCAACTGGAATGAAAAGCTAAATGGAAAGAGAACAATTGCAGTAAATTGGTGCAAGAAAGTAAAGTGTAAAATTAATAAGTCTTAGGTTGCAAGAAAACGAGGGTAGTTGTATTAGTTGGCTACTCAGTGGATAGAGACAGGCCAATAAATTTCATCACCAAAATATTGCCCAGTAGATAGAAGTATGAAGTTTGGAGAAATTGACAGAATTGAAGTTCTAGCCTAGAATGTATTAGGGTACTTTGTTTCCAAAAGATTAGACACACCACAATGTACAAAATAATTGTAAAAAGTACTTTATTGTAGTACACATCTTTCCTGTTTCCTTGGGCTAGGCTTTCTCCTAGGCTTGTAAATTGATGTGGCCACATAAATGTTTGTTGGTTAGTTCTTCTAACAAATAAACCCTTTAAAGTTTGTAAAGTGGTATAGAACTTTTGCCTCCCTCAAAAAGTTCTTGTACTTGCTGGGATTGGGTACTGCTTCAGTGTGGTTGCTCCTCTTCTGGTTGTTGCCAAACTCCAGGCATGTTCTAAGCTCCACACATAAATCACACCATAATGGGTTTCTTATTGTAGCTTGTGGTCCCAGAAGTTGACTGATAGCTTCCCCATTTTCCAGTAATATCATACATTCCAGATGTTCCTTCCCATTTCCTCATATAATTGCAATTTTCTTTTTCTCCTACACATCCACACTTAGATAAATCAGAGGTGGATTGAAGCTGCCTAGGGGTGTTGGCACTTTCCTAAAAATGCCAAGTGTGGCTCATTTATCTAAACACCTGGACAGCAGTGTGGATATTTGTGAATAAACTGAGAGTGAGAGGACAATATAATGCATGAGCCCATTCCTTACTTGTTTCTGGGGCTGTAAATTTTAATTGCTCATTGGAAGAAGGGATGAGCTGAATCTGTCCTTGGGGAAGTGGGAATAGGAAGTATTTATCCTGGCTGCAGCGGCTTTCCCCAAATATCCAGATAGCAACTCTAGCTTCATTCTCTCATGGAAGAAAGGAGACAGAAACAGAGTCAAGAACAGTTGTTACAGAAAGCCCATTCACCAAGGAGAGAGAGGGGTTGTTTAAGTATGTATTGAACTTTGAAATGTAGCACATTTTTAGGGATGTTCCATTGTGTGAGGGAAGGACAGACAGGGAGATTCATCCATGAGTTCAGTAGCTTAGCATTTCTTGAAATTCCTATAGTATTTGGGTTACTCTGTATCTTTGCATGGTATTCCTCAATGATATGCACAAACCTGTAAAAATTCACAATGAGGAGTGTTTTCTTCTGTTGTATGTCCTATGAGAGAGGATGAAAGTTCTCCTTAGAGCCCTTATGGGTGATTGGAAAAGTTGACAGCAACTTGCTTTAAGTAAACTATATAGAGCTGCTGGGAGATCCTTTGGGGAATCAGCTTCTGAAACTCAAGACCAACTACTATGTTAAAATAGGTGCTATAACAGCATGAGAAAGCTACTGGGAAGCTACTGGCAAATCTTGATTGCCATTTATTTATTGCTAGAGTGTAAGGATAACACTGATGCTTACCATAGGCAGATAATTTTACTCTTTACAGTTATGCATTGTTGGAAAACAAAACATTTGAAAAACGCAATCTGAAGTGTTTCAAGCATTTATTGTAAATCAAGTTTCTTTCTTTTTCTGAAAGTGTTTCTTTTACTCATTTTTGGAAAAACCAAATGGATCTCCCAAATTATTCATGGTTATGAAAAAAAGAATCTCCCAAATCCTCCAAATCCTTTCAGAAGTGACAATATATTTTATTTTTGGAAAACAAATTATTTGCTTGAATGGAAACCTTATATATTTTGGTATAATTGCAATATCTAGGGAATATCCTGGAGAATACGTTTCAAATAGTTATAGCTTATTTTTGTGTATTAAAATCTAAATAAATAACTTGAAATAAACCTTAGGGTATCATGCTGAGGAAACATACATGGAATGCAGCTGAGAATCAGGAGGAGACTTCAAATGATAACTAGTAGACAAGAAAAATTATTACACAGAAATATTTTATTGATGTCCCTTTATAAAATCTTGTTTGAATGGGATTCCTTTGAGAATAATATGCCTTCCCTCAAGTATTATATTCAGATAATAATTCATAGAATAATGTTTGTTATTTCTTTCTTTGCTATTTAGAATCATCTTGAGTATATTTAGAGATGGCAATGATCTAGCAGAACACATTTGGTTCTTAGTGGGGAAAATACAAATTATACAAATAAAGTTTGGATTTTACATAACCATAAATAAGCATTATGCTTATCTTGTATTTCCATTTATTTTATTATTCCAAATTCAGTTGCATTTTATTTTTACTTTTTCCTTATATTTAGTACTTCCATTACTTCTACCTCCCTCCCTCTCCCTCTCCCCCTTCTCTCCTAAAGAACTCTGTTCAGCTATACTTTTGTAATTAAAAGTTCATTTGTACTTTCTTAAGTTCTGTGCTCTGTACCTAATATATTGCATTATCTAAATACTAGAAATTCTACTTATTAATCTGGTTCATCTTTTTCCTCTTATCTGCCTCTGCGAACTCTTTATTCCTTTGTTGTTCAATAACATTATCCTTCTATAGGAAGGCCCCCCTACCTAGAATAAAATATTCTAAAGAATAAAAAAAAAAACCAGAATAGAATATTTCCCCTAAAGAAGAGGAAGAGAAAAATCTCCTCAACAAAGGAAGAAAGCAGCCCCAGTCTTTCTTCCACTCCAACAGCCTGCAGGCAAAGCTTAAGGAAACGTAAGTTTCATTCATAAAACAATGTATACATTGTAAAACTGGACTTGGCTAAAGCAATCTCCAAATAGACAGCAGAATAGACCCAGGACTGAAATTGATTGGGGTCAAATCAGGAGAACATAACACTTACATTTACATTTCCTCTTTGTGTTCTGGACCAGTCATGATCCCACATACTACAAAAGAAAATCTCACAACAATTAAAATACTATATCCAGTCTAAAGAACATAGAAGGGATATATTTTCAAATTTTGACAAAGTGACAAAATTAATAGACCAGAGGAATGCTGTGGATATAATTTACTTGGACTTCAGTAAGGCACTTGATAAAGTAGACCACAACCTACTACTTGATAAGATAGAAAAATGTGGGTTAGACAGAATCACCACCGGAGGGATTCATAACTGGCTGACCAACCACACTCCGAATGTAGTCCTCAATGGAACTGAATCTTCATGGAGGGAAGTATGCAGTGGGGTACCCCAAAGCTCTGTTTTAGGACCCGTATTTTTCAACATCTTCAACAATGATTTGGATGAGGGGACAGATGGGGAACTCATCAAATTTGCAGATGACACCAAGCTGGCCGCAATAGCCAACACTCCAGAAGATAGGCTTAAGATACAGAAGGATTTTGACAGACTTGAACATTGGGCACTATCTAACAAAATGAAATTTGATGGTGAAAAATGTAAGGTTCTATATTTAGGCAAGAAAAACCAAATGCACAGTTATAGTATAGGTAGTACCTTGCTCAATAGTAGTAACTGTGAGAGGCATCTTGCTGTCCTAGTGGACAATAACTTAAATATGACCCAGCAAAGAACTGCAGCTGCAAAAAAGCCAACACAGTTCTAGGCTGTATTAACAGATAGATGGAATCAAGATCACATGAAGTGTTAATACCACTTTATAATGCCCTGGTAAGACCAAACCTGGAATACTGCATCCAGTTTTGGTTCTCATGATGTAGAAAAAGATGTTGAGACTCTAGAAAGAGTACAGAGAAGAGCAGCAAGGATAATTATGGGACTGGACATATAAATAATGGTTGTTGGAATTGGGTATGTCTAGTTTAATGAAAAGAAGGGCTAGGGGGGACATGATAGCAGTGTTCCAATATCTCAGGGATTGCTACTAAGAAGAGGGAGTCAAGCTATTCTCCAAAGCACCTAAGGGCAGGGCAAGAAGCAATGGACAGAACCTAAGCAAGGAGAGAAGCAACCTAGAAATAAAGAGAAATTTCCTGACAGTTAGAACAATTAATCAGTGGAACAACTTGCCTCCAGGAGTTGTGAATGCTCCAACACTGGAAGTTTTTAAGAAAAGATTGAACAACCAATGTTTATAGATAGGTTCTTTAAAGGAAGAAGAAAAAAGGGACAATGACATCTGAAGTTGTTTTATGCTGACCGCTGGTACAGCTATAGGTCTATTCTGTTTTCCAGACCTACATTGATGAAACAATGGCTTTTTGCCTAGTCACCCACTATATACTTCAATATAAATGTGGGGGAAAATGGTTGAACATAGGGTTTTTATATGTAACGCATGGGCTCCATTTCTATGCTATATTTCCTTCATTTTCTTTGCACCACAATCACATTCTAGATTATTATTTTCTTTTATCAAAATTTGTACTGTAAGCATTTAAGTATGAAGATCGGATTCTATGATTCTTTGCCCTCAGATTTATTATGAAGAGTACTTCAGACCACCACTAATAAGGCAGTAATGTAAGCCAATTCATCACAGTGGTATCTCGGTAGCTACTGTTTCTTATGAAACATAGCTACAATGTATGTCAGTCCAAGTGTCCTGTTTTAACTATTATGAATTGGGCTGTGAGTATTGGATCTAGTCATCATACTTCAAAGAATTGCTTCACAGAAATTGGAAGTGTATGAACTGAGCATTTAGAAGCTAACTTTGTGCTAAAGCATGCATTTGAGAAGGTTAGGTGATAATTTAGAGACACTTAATCTTCATTTGTTCTGATATAATTTTCTCACTTCCTACAGTTTGAAAATGTCATTGCTCTATTACGATATAGACTTTGGCTGTTCTGATAAATGGGAAATGCACATGGCTATATAACTTTTGAGTTATGTTTAGAAGTTTATAATCTTTACAGTGAAATTAGCATTTTCCAAGAAACCACGGAGAATTCATTTTTTTCAAGAAGTAAAAATCTTGAGCAGTACAAAACAAACTGTTTGATTCACATATTAAACCTTGCTATTTATTTAATTCATTGTCTCAGTTATCATGCTAATTACATACTATTAAACCACAAACTAATGCTCTGTACTTCAAACTAAGTCACAGAGAGGTATAGCACACTGTATATGCAGCTACTCCATTTGCAAATTATCAATTTAAGTGTATAAATATAGCTGAAGAGCATTTCCAAAATAAACGTGAGAAAGGAGAAAAATAGGATTTTAGAGACATCATAACAGTTTGTTATATCCAGCTTTATGTTATTTTCCATTTTCCCAACTGGTGGAATTTTTTCTTGTCTTTCAGTATGAATGTGGGAGTTATTTAGCCAATGCTTCCAGATAGGATTCCAGCTTTTATTAAATACATATTGATGGTATTCTATAGATTCTTTCTTGCTGCCCTGTGCCCAAACATTCCTGACAAAGTATTTGGTTTTACAGAGATATCTGGCAGCCCAGACTAGGAAGTGGACTTTCATTGCTTAAAAAAGGTAAAGGTAAAGGTTCCCCCGCACATGCGTGCTAGTCGTTTCCGACTCTAGGGGCCGGTGCTCATCTCCGTTTCAAAGCCGAAGAGCCAGCGCTTGTCCGAGGACGTCTCCGTGGTCATGTGGCCGGCATGACTAGACGCCAAAGGCGCACGGAACGCTGTTACCTTCCCACCGGAGTGGTCCCTATTTTTCTACTTGCATTTTTTACGTGCTTTCGAACTGCTAGGTTGGCAGAAGCTGGGACGAGTAACAGGCGCTCACTCTGTTACGCGGCACTCGGGATTCGACCCGCCAAACTGCCGACCTTCTGATCGACAAGCTCAGTGTCCTAACTGGAATTTTAATAATAAGAAGCATGTAAGCTTCATTGAAATGTTGGGCAAGTACTGTATGATATGTGAGGGACATTGCACCTTCTGAGCAAAATATTAGAATATATATTTTATATATTGTATCATAAGTTTTTTTACTTTACTATGTTATCCTTGTCTCAGCTAAATGCTTATCTGTGAGTGGGGGAGTGGAGTTTAATGGATGGAAATGGAATGTGCTAAATAATGGTTAATGCTGATTTGCTTCCTTTTGCCACTATTTGTTTTTCTATTGGGATAAATTCCTAGACAACTGAGGATAATCAGTGGGAGGTGTGCATTCTTCTACCCTACTTCAAATTCCTTAAGCCTGAGAGGATGTGTTCTTTGGGCAATGGCTTCCATGATGCAAATCTTTGTTGTTGCACTTTAGTCACTGTATTTGATATTCCTCTTGGCTTTTTTCATTCATATTGTTCTTTTTATTTTATTTTTTTATGGTTTAAGTATTTTTTAATTAATTTTCTAATATTACATTCACATATTTGAAAAGCAATATGGTGGCTGAGTACAATAATTCCATTCCATTTAAATATCATCAATACATATCTCAAAATATTACAACTAATTTCCTCTCTTTCCCTCTTAAGATATACTGTCTCCTTTTCAAACCAACACAATTCTTATTTTAATCAATCAAACAAAAATAACTTTCTAGCATTCATCAATAATCTTCAGTTTATGCATATCTTAATTAATTTAACATTCCATCTTTTAGACAGTCAATGACCTAATAATTTTTTCTTAATTTAATTTTCCATTAATATTTTAAATTTAACGTTTAATCTTTATCATTTCCAAATTTAAAATGACCCCAATTTCTATCACGATTCTCCCACAGTCTAAAGTTCCAGTTACACCTCTTATCTATACATGATTCTCACTGTTTACATCAACCAATTCATAATACAAAGTAATATTCTTATTTTTCTAGTAATTCTCATATATCTTAGAATCTCAAATTTAATGACCAAAATTTCTTTTATTTCAACACCTAGTATTATCTCTTTTTTTTCTCTTTATGTCTCCTATATCATATTTGAGAACAATATTTTTTTAAACTATTAGCATTTATACCACAAACCAACATACACATTTAATTATTAATATTTATATTTCTAAGCTTTACTTAACCAAAAGTTTTCTTTGTCTCGACTCATAACAATATCTTGAATTCAAATCTTAATTGTTTTTACACATTCAATCTTTTAGCCACTCAATGACCTAATAAGCTTTTCCCCGTTTTAGTTTTCCCTTAATATTTAAATTTAATGTTTAATATTTATTTTTCCAGCTTTTTACTTAACCACAATTCCTTTATCACAATTCTTCATACAATCTAATGCTTAAGACACACACCTTATATATAGATTGTTAGCCACCAGGTATCACCCCAGAGTTACTTTGATCTTTTCAGTTTTTTTCTTGTATTTTTTTTAAAAAAACCCAGATCTTCAGTAAAAATAAAGAATAAAAATCCGAGAAAAATAAAAAATTACAAATCTTGTAATCCACCAATTTTAAGAAGTAAAGTTCCAATTAGGATCCCAGTATTTTTTCAACATTTTAAGCTCCCCTGGGTAGTTGATCGCTGCTGTTTCTGGAGGGAGGGCTAAAATCTCCCTTCCCTCACCACAGAGGGAAAAGTACTTTAGCAGCTTATGCAGGTAAGTAAGTAATTAGGAAGTAAGAGAGGTAAATCTCACCCAGTCTCTTCCACGCTGCTTTAGAGTTGCCAGATGGTAGATGTGATTTTGGCTGTCTGCAACCTTGTGATGGACCATATCTCTTTGGTTGATCTTTCGTCCGCTGGTTTGGAGGGAATCGCTGGCTCTAATGGGAGAGTTGCTGCTCTCCTGCAATCTAGCGAAGGCCCCTCCTTTCTGGTCGCCTCTACAGGGTGACTTTCAACCCTATTCAGGGTCTCCCAGTGATGTGAAACTGGATGGGGTAAATGAGACTCGTCTTCCGAGCATCCATGGCAAACTGGAAGTCCTTCATTCATATTGTTCTTTCTGCCTTTGAAATCCTGGGTTAAGTATTCTACTTCATTTTGTTCCATATAAGCTAATCCACATTAATTACATCGGTATTAAGAAAGAAGAAAGTGAGATAAGAGTTTTCCAGTTACTTCTTTCATTATTACTTTTTTGTGTGATACTTTTTTCTTAGCAGGTAGGGAAGTTTTTTGAGACACCTGGTCCATGGAACATGATTAGTGTTAGTGGTTTGTGTGGCAAATTTCTTTAACTCAAGGAATCTACTTTAAAAACCCCAAGATATATGGGTTTCAATAAGAGCCTGAAGACCTAGCTCTGCCAAACTCCCCCTATGGGGGAGTTTTATGCTGGAGGTGGTTGAGGGACAAATAGAAGATCCCATCTCCCTGCCTGTGCATCCTACTCCCTCATCTCCCTTTTAATCATATAATTTTATTTTTTTATTGTTTAGATATATTTTAATGGTTTTACTGCTTTTAATGTTGTTAGCTGCTCAGAGTTGCCTTGCAGAGAGATTGACAGCAAACAAATTTAATTAATAAGTAAGTAAAATTAAATAAATAAACAATAGCACTATGAAAGGGCTGTAGTATTTTGTTTAGGGTCAATAATAATGGTTGCATTCACTGGGCCTAAAACCCTTTATAAGTAGTCAAACAATTCACAAGTCAAATTCTGTCTGATATTATTAGTAAAATCATATTGAGAGTACATTATCTGAATTCATGCAGAGTATCTTCCCCTTTGCTTTTGGCAAATTATTTTGTATGTCTAAGAAGATCTTGTCAGAACCTTTTAAATGGCTGGCTGGCTTTATTTTGTTATTTTCTGTTACAAACTTATTTTAATATTAACTTATTTTTATTATTCTATCATTGTTGTATTTTAATTGGGCATTGGTTTAATTTTCTTTTAATTTTTGTACTGCTATTTATATATGCCCTGTGAACCGCCCTGAGTCCCTTGGGGAGAAGGGCGGTATAGAAATCAAATAATAATAATAATAATAATAATAATAATAATAATAATAATAATAATAATAATAATAATAATAATAATAATAATAATAATAATAATAATAATAATAATAATAATAATAATTTTTATTTGAACAGTTTTTCAGCAGATGGCTATGGTGATTTATTTGTCAAGCAATGTTTATTTCAGTCAACAAATAACAAATAAAGGCTACAAAAAGAGAACAATGTCTCAGTAACACCCTTGATATTATATTCTAACATATAATATGTATCATATTCTAACATAATAATAAAACTATTGTGTGTTATATTCTAACATAATAAAAGTATAATTCTTAAGTTGAAGTCAGACATAATGAATTATTATAATTAAATAATTAAGACTAAAATCATGACCTCAGCTAAAAACTAAAAAGCTGAATCTGGAATACCCCATATTACATGTTATGCTGTTATTAGTTAGCCTTGGTGGAGCAGTGGGCTAATGCCTCCTTAAGTAACACCAGCTGCCTGCAATTAGTGCAGGTTCACATCCCACCAGGCTCAAGGTTGACTCACCCTTCCATCCTTCCGAGGTAGGTAAAATGAGGACCCAGATTGTTGGGGGCAATAAGCTGACTTTGTAATAATGCTGCTTGGGGTGTGTGTGAAAGCCCTAATAAGCAGGCATATACATAGAATGAAGGCTACTGCTAAGCTTGTAAGCCGCCCTGAGTCTTCGAAGAAGGGCGGGATATAAATGGAATTAAAATAAAAAAATAAAATAAAAAATATACCAATATAGTTTATATTCAGTAATAGTTTCCTTTAGTGTTCATCTGTGATGTCATTGTTTTGTTCAGCACGTAACACTCAAGAGACACCAGTCAAGTGACATTCAAAGGATGTCAGCTCTTAACTAATTTTGGAGGTAGTGTAAAAAACTTATTGATGTTCAAATAAATAAAATTTGATTGGTCAGACATAAAAATTGCATATTGCAGAAGGAATCAGTATACTAGAATACCATGGATACTCTTCTATGTGAGGATAAATTAACTGGTTCTAGAAATTCTCTGACTCTTACAACATGTAGAATGGATTCTGTAGTGCTTATACTTACCTTCTAGCACTCCTGATGACAGAACAAATTGAGCTTTGTTAATGCCTTTCTCAGTTTAGAAACTGTGATGCAAGTGAAACTGATATGATTGTCTTTTCATTACAAAAACACTTTGTGTCAAATCATACCTTAGAGGCAGAAGGGCATCCTAGGAGAATCCACAAAAATGCAACTTCTCTAGTATTGTAAAATTTAACTTCTCTAGTAGATATCTGTTCCATCTGGTATTGTGTTATTGCAAATCTCTGTTAATGTCAAAAGGATATGCAAACAAAATATCTTGGATTGATCTTAAATATGCCAGTCTCACAGCAGAAATCTATGTTGGAAATGCAGTTCATAATGTGAAAA
>NC_138206.1:44216403-44433903 GCF_964194415.1 Vipera berus | reverse complement strand
GGCTCACGCAGCTGAGAAGAGGGCCCCGGCTGGGAGCTCTGCCAAGCCTGCAAGCCATCATCAGCCGGTTCGTCACCCACACACACCTCCTCCCCCTCATCTGAGTCATCCGATACATCTGAGCCGGGTGCCGAACCCACAGGCTGACCCTGAGTCACAACACTATCCCGCACCGCAGGGCCCTTCCCCCGGGGCTGCCGATCCGGATGCGGTCGGGATGGGAATTGTTCGTGAAACGCAGTCACCAACACAGGGGCATGAACGGTGGTCGCGTCTTCCCATGTGAAGTCCTCCGGCCCGTACCCTTTCCACTCGATCAGGTACTGGAAGCGACCTTTCAGCCAGCGGGAATCCCGGATGCTGGCGACCTCGTACTCGGGGGTGCTGCCTCCATCGCGAGGTCCTGATGGGGGAGGTTCCGCTTGGCGAAGTGGACAAGCCGGTTGTTCGGGGACCAACAAGGACCGATGGAAGACGGGGTGCACGCGCAGGGAACGTGGCAGAGTTAAACGATAGGCGACCGGGTTGATGACGGCCTCGACTGGGAACGGTCCAAGGTAACGGTGGTCCAGCTTCCTCGCCGGCCGAGTGGATGGTAGGTTCCTGGTGGACAGCCAGACCCGATCCCCCACCGATAGTGGAGGCGTATCCCTTCTCGACCGATCGGCGAACCTCTTGTAGTCGGCCTTGGCCTTCTCCAGCTGCCGTCGCACCAACCGATGGATCGCCTGTAACTCCGCCATGAATTCGTTCGCTGCCGGCTCCGGTGAGTCCACGGGAGAAAGGGGGAAAAACCGGGGGTGATAACCCACGTTGGCCAAGAACGGTGTCATCTGCGTGGAGGTGTGCTGCGAGTTGTTAAAGGCAAACTCGGCTATGGCCAAATAGTCCACCCAATTGTCCTGCTGCAGGTTAACGTAGCAGCGCAGATACTGCTCTAAGATGCCGATGACCTTCTCGGTACCCCCGTCGGTCTAAGGATGATGCGCGGACGAGAGGCAAACCTTAATGTCCAACGCCCGCATCAACTCCTGCCAGAAGCGGGCTGTAAACTGGGCCCCCCTATCGGAGACGACTCTATCGGGAAGGCCGTGCAGCCGGAACACCTGTTGGATGAACATGCGACTAGTGGCGCGAGCTGACGGTAAGCCGCGACAGGGGATGAAGTGCGCCATCTTGGTCAACATGTCCACCACCACAAACACTGTCGTGAAGCCGGAGGATGGGGGTAGATCCGTCAGAAAGTCCATGGACACAGCCCCCCAGGGTCTCTTGGGTGTTGGCAAAGGCTGCAGTAAACCAGGCGGGGCCCCTGTCGCTGACTTGGCCTGCCTGCATGGGATGCAGGAGGTGACATAAGACTGGACGTCGTGTCGGACTCGGGGCCACCAGAAGGTACGGGAGACCAGGTTCAGAGTCTTGAACAGGCCAAAATGCCCCGCAGCCGGGTTATCATGACACTGGCTGAGGACGAGACCCCTGAGTGGCCCTCCCGGAACATAGAGCCGGTCACGATAATACAAGAGTCCATCCGTGACCGACCAAGGCGAATCTGGCCCCACCTCTTCCTTCCGCTGAGCCACCCACGCCTCCTGCTGCTGCGCCTCCTGGATCCGAGCCCGTATATCCACCGGCTCCCGCACCGCAGCAAAAGACTCGACGGGGATCACTGTACTGGGCGGAAGCTTGTCTTCCACTCGGGTGTACTCGGGCTTCCTGGACAGAGCATCCGCTCTCTGGTTGTGCCCGCTTGGTATGTACCGCACCCGGAAGTCAAACCTCGCAAAGAAGAGGGACCACCGGATCTGGCGTTGGTTCAAATTCCGAGCGGTCTGCAGGCTTTCCAGATTCTTGTGGTCCGTCCGGACCTCGATTTGATGCCGCGCCCCCTCCAGATGATGCCTCCAAGCCTCGAACGCCGCCTTGATGGCCAGCAGCTCCTTCTCCCAGATGGTATAGTTGCGCTCCGAGGGATTCAATTTCCGAGAGTGATACGCGCAAGGGAAAAGGGTACCGTTGGGCGTCGCTGTCTGGAGTAACACGGCCCCAATGGCAATGTCGGAGGCGTCCGCCTCCACGACAAACGGCCGTTGCGGGTCAGGATGCTTCAAGATGGGCTCCTTCATGAAGGCGTCCTTCAAAGCTTGGAACGCCTGTTGTTCGGGGGCGTTCCACTGGAACCGAGTCTTCTTCTGCAGGAGCCGGGTGAGGGGGGCTGTCAAGGCAGCAAAGCCAGGGATGAATGTTCGATAGTAGTTGGCAAATCCAAGAAGTCGCTGAACGTCCTTCACGCGACGCGGGGGTTGCCAACTCTGCAACGACTCAACTTTACTCGGTTCCATGGCGATGCCCTCAGGAGAAATGCGGTGACCCAAGAAATCGATGGTCACCTGGTAGAACTGGCACTTCTCCAACTTGGCAAACAGCCGATGTTTCCGGAGGCGCTGCAGGACCTGACGGAGATGCTGATGATGCGCTTCACGCGACGGGGAGTAAATCAGGATGTCGTCCAGGTAAATCACGACAAACTGGTCCAACAGATCTCGAAAGATGTCGTTCATAAAATGCTGAAACACAGCGGGGGCGTTGGTCAGGCCAAACGGCATCACCGTGTACTCGAAATGTCCATAGCGAGTACCGAACGCCGTCTTCCACTCATCACCCGGCCGAACCCTGACGAGGTTGTAAGCTCCACGCAGGTCCAGTTTCGTGAAGATCTTAGCCTCCCGGAGTCGGTCCAAGAGCTCGGGGATGAGGGGCAGCGGGTAGCGGTTACGCACCGTGATGGCGTTGAGTTTCCAGTAGTCACAGCAAAGCCGTAGCTCGCCCGACTTCTTTTTGACGAAGAGCACGGGCGCAGACACTGGCGAGGACGAGGGCCGGATGAAACCACGAGCCAAATTCTTTGTCAGGAAGTCCCGCAATGCAGCCAACTCGGGCTCCGACATGGAGTACAAACGCCCCACTGGGAGAGGCGCATCAGGGACTAGATCAATGGAGCAGTCGTAGGGCCTGTGCGGGGGTAATTGGTCCGCCTCTGACTCGCTGAACACGTCCGCAAAGTCGGACAGTTCGGGAGGCAAGGAAACCCCTGAGGATCCCTCCACCTGGCCGGCACAGATATGGCGGGTGTGGTCCACGCACTGCAAACTTGGGAAGGTGACCAAGTTCTGAGACCAATAGATCTGTGGATCATGCGCCCGGAGCCACGCCAGACCCAAGACCACGGGGAAGTGCAGATCCGAAGTGATGTAGAACTGGATGGCCTCCACATGGGAACTGATGGCCATACACACGGGTTGCGTGGCGGCCGTAATAGGCCCGGACAGGAGCACTCGACCATCAATAGTCTCCACTAGCATGGGCGGATCCACCGGACACTGGGGAACAGCCCATTTGGCCACGAAGGCCGAGTCCATAAAGTTAGTGGTAGCCCCAGAGTCAATTAAGGCATGGACCGGAATCCCCTCTGGCTTGCCAGGAAGGACCAGACGTGCCTCCAAAATCAAATGCCGTGGAGGTTCACAGGCACTGTCGGAACGGCGTCGCTCGGCGTGGTCGTTGTGGGTCGCCCGATCTATCACACCGTCTAGATCGGGCTCGGGCCGTTTCCCGACAGCAAAGTAGGGGACTTCCTCGGGGCAGGCTTGGTCACTGACGCCCGCTGACGCTTCTTCGGGCAAGAAGCGGCCAAATGTCCAGGGTCCCCACAGTAAAAACACAACCCCCCCGATCGTCGTCTGTCCATTTCCGTCACCGAGAGACGGGACCTGGCGGCACCCAGCTCCATTGGCTCCTCCCTCTGGACTGGGGGCTCACGCTCAACAGGAGCGGCAGGGGTCTGTGGGGTGGCACGGCGACTCTTTCGCTGCTGCAGCCGGGCATCGATCCGCAGACAAAGATGGATCAGCCCATTCAGGTCTGAGGGAATGTCCACGCGGGCCAGCTCATCCAACATCTCCTCCGACAAGCCATCCTGGAAGGCATCCACGAGCGCAGCCTCATTCCAGGCGGAATCCTGGCTAAGCAGCCGGAAATCGCTGATGTAGGCCTGTAGGGGGCGCTGACCCTGCCTCAAAGCTTTCAGGCGTCGGGTGGCGGTCTGCGCCTTAATTGGGTCCTCGTACATGAGGCGCATATGGTCACAAAACCCCCCAAAGTTATCCAACAAAGGGCTAGGCTGTGACAGCAGAGGCGTGCCCCAACGAGCTGCATCCCCCGACAGAAGGCTCAACACGAATCCCACCTTATCTCGGTCAGTGGGGAAATCAGCTGCTCTCACGCTGATAAAAAGCTGGCATTGTCCCAGGAAGGCAGGAAACAGTTCTGGATTGCCAGCAAATTTATCCGGCATAGCTATCTGACATTTCCTCCTGGGTGGGGGTGCAGCATGTACCTGAGCTTGCAGTTGAGCCACCTGAGCTGCCAACAAAGTGAGTTGCTGGGTGAGCTGAGCATTCTCGGCACGAAGCTGCTCCATCGTAGTAATAAGGGGTGGGAGGCTGAAAGCAAACTGTTCTGAACCAGCCAACTACCGGCCTTGTAATAAGGCAAACCCCTATTCAAACAGTAGAGACTGGAGAGCGTCCAAGGCTGAAAAGCGTCTGCCAAGATTTATTAGTCAATTAACAGAACAAGAAACAAAAACACTGGAACTTGAATCCTCAAGCAGAAGGGTTGCTTTCAGCAACCAGCCCTTCCCCAAACACTCCTTTTATTTAGAGTTCAGGGCGTGGCCTCCCTCTGCCTCCTCCCGAGGAGACCCGCAGCCTTTCTCTG
Source organism: Vipera berus (assembly GCF_964194415.1). NCBI lineage: Eukaryota > Metazoa > Chordata > Lepidosauria > Squamata > Viperidae > Vipera > Vipera berus. Next base: position 44,429,124 of record NC_138206.1, on the reverse strand, counting down.
CTTGGTCCTGCTCGACTGCCTCCTGCGTCGGGCGTCCTTGAACAGGGCCAGCTGTGGGTCATCATCCTCCGCACTATCGGGCTCACGCAGCTGAGAAGAGGGCCCCGGCTGGGAGCTCTGCCAAGCCTGCAAGCCATCATCAGCCGGTTCGTCACCCACACACACCTCCTCCCCCTCATCTGAGTCATCCGATACATCTGAGCCGGGTGCCGAACCCACAGGCTGACCCTGAGTCACAACAGGTATTACAGAAAACTGTCATTTCTTGTTTGTCCAGTTATAAGGCAAGGAGTTTTAACAGGACCATTGCTTTATTGTTAACACAGTCAATCATACGTTTTAACTTATCAAAGAAATGCATGATACTAACCTATACCTCCTTTCTACTGAAATTACTAATTCTAAAGATATGCAATGAGTTGGGGCTTGAGGTATGAGTATCACGTAATATTTTGTATATTTTAATAAATCATTGCTGAAAATCTAATTTGTACATTGCATTGTTTACAGGCAACTGCTTCACCACAATTATTAGAATGATTATTTATTTAATGCAAAGCATGTCAGTCACAAGTCTCCAAGGATTCTACCAATGCTATGCAGAATACAATAAAAAATAGCACATTAAAATTACAACACAGACCAGAAAACAACAATAAACTTTCTTATTCTATTAACAACAAAAAACATTCTTCAACTTAGGGACAAGGAGGAATCAGTGGTGGAAGACAATTTTATGGATCCAGGCCTGAAGAGTCAAAGCTTTACAGGTAACTCCAGTTCCCCGAGTATTTTCTACTCTGACTTATTTTTTTTTTACTCTGATAAAGTATTTATTTTGATATTTCTGTAATAGTATATTTTTAAAAAATATATAAGAGTATCTGCTAAACTTATTCAGTTTAATTATCTGTGGTTTCCCACAAAATCAGTGTACTGTGTACTTTATACAGACAGTGCACTTGTTTTCAGAATACTAAAGAAGAATGCTTGGATCAGATTCTTTACTAGCTGGCATCAGTTAAATCACTATGTTTTGGCCTAATTAGTCTCACAGTACCATAAAATGAAGAAGGAACATAACATGCCTAAACTATTGTAAATGCTGTTCCTTTGCACAAACCTTCTAAATTAATTTACAGCATCCACATCTGAACGAGAAACCATTTAGAGAGAATATCGCAATATCAGAAATATCTGTTAGGAGTACTATTTAGGAACATAGTTAAGGCTGGAATAAGGAAAGACAGAAAAAGATTGGGTGGGACATTTATTAATTAGAATTATTAGCATTTTATTAATTATTAATTCTAATTTTATTGGAGTGAAAAAAAGAGCTAAGTGAAAAGTATTTTAGGAAATCATACTTTCCCCCTAGTTAAAAATGAATATAGCTGCTTTCCTCCATGAGAAAATTATATCTTTTATGAATTAGTTATGTATTATCAAATCGGATAATACATAAAACCAGAAAACACTGCCAGTACCAATATAATTATAAACAAGGCCAATGATAAACTTCAAAATGAGAGAAGGATCTGAAAGGGGAGGTTGCTTAAATACAAATATTTAGAATAAAAGAACTGCTAGAAGTAAAATTTCACTTTCTTCCAAATTATGCAAGTATTGTTACAGGAACTTAGGTACTAAACCAATACTTTTATATATCTCTGAAACAAATGAAACAATGCTTCAAGGATTTACAATTTAAAGTATAAAAAAATAAAGTTTGTAAAGCTTTTAAGGGATAATTCAATTTGAAGGAGAATTGATTGTTTTTTTTTGTTGTTGCTGCTGTTGAATTTGATTGAATTCAAAATCCCTTTGAATTGAATCAGTAATTTGAGGCATCAACTTGAATTGGAAATCTTTGAATTGCTTTGGACAGATTCAAAGACAATTGGATGTTCTATGGACTTTTTGACTGTGCAGTCTCAAGTGGAAGGGAGTTTTAAATGCTGTTATGAACCCTCTGATGTTTACATGAGTTTTATTACTGTCACAAGCTTGTCTACCTGATCTTCATGAAAACATACCAAATATAATTGTGCATCAAGATTTATTTAGAACTGGGAAGGATATTGGGTGGTGGGGACAGAGATTCAGATGTATTATTTTACTTTCTTTAAATCTGGCTTGCCTTTCTTTGTATTTCTTATTTTTCCCAAATCCATGCACTTTTATCCTTTCTATCTGTAGTATAATCCCTTTTACTCTCCGAGTCCAGCCTATCTGCTGAATTAGATATTTCATTTCTTTCATTAAAAAAATTAAGTTGCTGTAGAGATAGCACATAGTATTTCATTTACAGGAGAAGCTCACCTGTATGATTATTATTATTATTATTACCTTTCCAATGAGCCATGCCAACAAACCAAAAAAGAGGTGGCCAGATAGTAATGACTTTTTAATTATTATAAACGTTATAGGGTCCTTAGTGCTCTCTGAGCTTGTTTTCTTGCATACGTTTCATTACCCTAACTTGGTATCATCATCAGTGCTATTATAAACTTTAAAAAAAAACTTTTAGAATTTTTTTTTCAATTAAAGTAGGGCACATTTGTGAGTGTTAGTTCAGCACAACTTTCTATTGTTATTTGCTGGGTTTGATTTCTATGTTGCTCTTCATTTCAGCATCTCTGTCTTTAAAAAGTACAGTACAGTACATATTGCAATGAACCCCCTGAAACTGGGTGGCAGGCTGAAACAATTCAGGGTTCATGTCCTCTAAAAAAAATTGCATTCAGGCTATTTTCATCTCATTCACTCCAAAAAGGAAGCAGCTGCAGGCCTTTTGATGCTTCTGTATCATAGGATCATATCTTTTATTGAACTGATCTCAAATTGGTTTTTATCAAACTATTTGCCTTTGAATCTCATATTCAAATTGAATCATGAATTCAATCAAATCTTGGCTGAGTTGCATAGTTCTAGTAAACAAGTATAATCATTGACAGAAAGATAAACAGTGGTGCCCTAATCTTCTGAAATTGACAGTAAAGATCTTTGGGTATTATCTAATTTTTGTGTTTACAAAAATAACATTAATGAATTTTTAAGCTATTTATAAAAAGTTGGTGATTTTCATCAGGAAAGGTAGTTATTACTACTCACCACTGATACAAGTTTCAATAGGTAAAATATGTTGCAACTTTCTAAATACCAGTGAGTTATCATGGGAAATAACTGAGTTGTAATTTATTTTATAAAATTGCCATGATGATAGCCAATAACATTGCAACAGAAAAGCTGCTCTTTTGACTAATTAAAAGTAAAGCTTTGGAGACTCAACTGTTCCCTCTTCCATCGGCATGCCTTTGAACAGTGAAAAGAAGTTTAAAACAGGATGTATTGTTTACTAAAGGTATTATTGAATGGTTTGCAGCTCAAATAATAAGCTTATGTACCTTGCATATTAAACAATGAGTCTAAAACCTTTTGTTAATATTTGTTAGGCTTTTCAAGTTTTTTTTATCACCTTTGTACATTTACAAATAATTTATTAATACCCTTACCCTTTTTGTAAAAGGTTCAGATCTAGGACTCAAATCTAGCTTCACTGCTGTTGATACCTTTCTGCTACTATATTTTAATAAAAAAACAAAAACATTATGAGATAACAGAAAACTCAAGAAAAAGAATTCATAGGGAGTAGCAAAGACTTTTCCTTAGAAGTTTGTTAAAGTAAGCTTTTCATTCACTGAAAAATTCTGTATTTTTAATGTCAGAGAAAATATGTTTTTTTTCTATCATGACTATAATTCTTCCTTTGACCCAAATGATTCACCTTAGCTATCTGGGTAATTTTGGGATTATGCCTTCAGCCTAAATTTAAGACAGCTTTTGATACACAGTGTGGGCCTTCCTGGCTGTGAAGATTCAGGGGGAAAAAAGTAAAATGCAGATAAAATAATAAGTATACAAGCAGACACTCAGGTACAATTATCTCAAGAATCAGAAATTACCTGTGTATATTTATTGTGTGCTGTTATCAGCTCCTATTTGAATGAAGCCATGTTTTCTGCTGAAATATATTAAAAAAAATAGGAATGAAAAATGCAAAATGAAAGTAGATTTGTTTCAGTGCAATATTTAAGGCTGCAGAGTCAATCTGATTTGTTTTGCTGAGGTGGAGATTCCTCTTGCAATAAAACAAAACAGTTTGTGGGCAATGCTACATAAGAAAGCTTCTATCAACCTTCCTCACTAGGGCTGAAGAAAGTATTCCAGGCTGGATGACTTTTTGATTGCCTTTTCTGAAGCCACCCAACCTGGAAGAAATTAAGAATGTGCCAAAGACACTGCTTTATTACTATTACTATTATTACTATTACTATTGTTGTTGTTGTTGTTGTTGTTTGTTGTTATTCCCTTTGAATCAGTTTTGACCTCATGAGTGCCTGGACAAGTCCCTACAGTTTTCTTGCCAAGATTTCAGAACTGGTTTGCCATTGCTTCTTTCCTAGGTCTGCAATTGAGGAGCTAGCCCATCTAGCTTCATGTCTAGGGCAAGACTAGAACTCGTGATCTCCTGGTTCATAATCAGATACTTTAACCACTGTGTCAAATTGGCTTTAAGTTTTGTATGTACCTTCGGTGTCATCAGCTTGGAAATAGTTTGGTTTTCTAAGCTGGATTCCTTTGGCTAAGACAGCGTGAAAAAGATTCACAGCAGCACATACAAGTCATGACCCCCTGAAAGCTTCTCAGCTTTCCTAAGCATTTGCCAAATCTTCATAAACTGGAAGACTTCAATATTTGTTGAAGGAGAACCAGGATGATCATCTTTAAATACCATCCTTCCTGGTAAAATTTTAAAGGGAAAATGAATGAATTAACACAAAGAGGTTAGTATTGGAGAAATAATAGAGAACCACCAGAAATGTTCACATATTACAAGAGACTTTTCATAGCAATATTTAAATTTGTTTTTGAAGGAATAGGAATTTTCCTGCCGTTAGGAAGAAGGTCACTAGAAACTTACCATAAGACATGGACAGGAGTGAAAGATGGAGTGAAAGAATAGTAGATTCCTGTATGCAAATTAATTGTCTTTTATACATATTCCTCTTACGCTTTATTTAAAGAAAGCAAATCAGTATTTTATCTAGGCATTTAGAATATAATAGAGCTGGAAGTGACCTTGGAGGTCTCCTAGACCAGCCCCCTGCTCAAGCAGGAGTTCCTGTATCATTTCAGGTCCTTCTCACAGTTACTGTCTTTGAGCCAGTTTTCACCTAATATGTACCTGTACCTTTGGTTTTTCCTGCCCAGGTGTAAAACCACATTAAATTTCTCCACATTAAATATCATTTTGTTGTATAGGGCCCATTGTTCAAGTCTGTCAAGATCTTTTTGGATTCTGAGCTTATCTTCTGTTGGCTATTCTAAACTATTGTAATATTTTAATAAAATAATTTAAATTTGAATTTAAAATAATAAACTATTTCTAAACTAGGAAAATATCTCCATTTATTTGCTAAGGATAAAGCATGCCTGTATAAAAAAGACAGAAAAGACAGGAGTATCCCATTCCTATTGAATCACTGCAAGCATAGTTCAATCAGAAGGATTAAAATTTAGTGGAAGTGGATAAGAATAAATTCTCAATGTGATAGCAAAAGGAACAAAAGACCCAGTCAGACCCAGATATTACAGATTAGAGTTTTACAATCTGAAGGGTTTCCTAAAGTTTCTGATTGTTCCATCTGTTATAATGTTATTTATTTGTTTATTTATTTATTATATGAACCGTTATTGTCTTTACAGCTCACATGATTCTCAGTAATTGCTGAAGATATACTTTACTTTTACATGTATTTCCACCTTCTTTTCAAAGATGGCCCTTTTTATCATGGGTTTGTTATGCATTGTGTTGGTGTTCAGTCTTATGTTAGCACTTGCCACACACTCCAAGTATTAATTCTGGCTCTCCTGGCAAGAAGAAAGCAGATTTTTTCCCCCTAGCACACTATATAGATAGGCTGCTGGCATCAGCAAATGAGACTTGGGTTGTACGAGCATCATCTTAGGCAGGAAAGTATCTTCAATTGGCATTGCTAACAATCAATTAAAGAAGCTGAATAAAAATATACATAAACATGTAAAGAAGTATGTTTAATTAATCATAGTTCCTATTTACCTAATATCATATTTGAATTGGAATATAATTTTCAATACATTATTCTAACTAATATTTTTTTTATTTTACCAAGAAAGAAATTCCTTTGAAAAGTAGCAGACATCAAATGTCCCAGAACTGTTAAATAGCAACCTTATATCATAAGATATAGTGGTGCAATACAGAAGCAGAAAGGGAATTTCCTTTAAACAATACATAGACTTGACTATCTCTGAAATATGTCTTAATGAAAGCTATTGAAATAATACCACTATGTTCTGGAACTATGCCTTCCAGGTGTTGTTTATTGATTGATTGGTTGATTCTATTTCAGTGCTGTAACACTTCTTTTGGATGGGTAAATCCTATAACACTAGTAATTTGCCAAAAGCTATTAAAGAAAGTGATAAAATATACTAAATAGAGACAATAAATCGTACATGGAATAGTGAAAGAAAACACTCCTTTAAAAATAGGACTTAGAACATGTGTATCTTTCGGCAATTCTGCAATCAACTATATTGAAGAGAGCAAAAATGAACTATAATATAGTTAATATAATATAGTTAATATATTATAGTTAACTATATTAATTTAGCTTTGTATAAACATTGAGGGCTGTTTGTTTAAGTACAAAATTAATTATCCCATTTGCTTATAGGCTGTATTGATGTTTAATATTTCTACATCACATTCCATACAATATATAGATTTAATTCATGTTTAGTGCTCTAGATATCAAGAAACTGTTTTTTTGTTTTTTTATTTTGCTATTATCACCTACCATTAATATCTGTTGGTATAAAAATAAATATACAAGATGATGGAAATATCATCCAACTGTTTGAAACCTGAACCTGAACTATGAGAAGGACACAGCCAACCTTGTTTTGCCAAGAGGCAACAGGTCATCCTAACTTATGCAAATTTTGGAATGTTATTTGGGAAAGTTGATTTTCAACTTCTCTCTCTCTCTCTCTCTCTCTCTCTCTCTCTCTCTCTCTCTCTCTCTCTCTCTCTCTCTCTCACACACACACACACACACACACACACACACATTCTCTCCTTACACACACATAATGCTATAACCTTTTTTATCAGAATGGTATGAAATTTACTAGAATATTGAACTTATAGACAAAAAAGCATTATAAATTTAATAAAAGTTTGCAGAGGAATGTTAAGCTTTTTTATGAGAATCATACTGTATTTAATCCTATTTTTGTTTTTCATTTTGACAAAATGTAATGAAATGTGGAGAGAAAAAATTCTAGAATGAGGAATATATAAAATCTCAAGCAGATAAGATGAAGAGGTTTTGTGCAAACAGAATGGATAGTTACAAGGAGTAATGATGTCCTTTCATAAATGGATTGTTGAAGAAAATTATACAAGATTAACTCACTCATCTTTTTCATAAAAGAAAATGTAGTCCTTGACTAGTTTGGTTGATAGGATATCCATATAATTTCTTCCTGGAACCGCTGAGAACAAGTTATTGGTTCTCCCCATCTTCTTCAAAAAACTTTGTGATTGGATAAATGAGGGTAATCTAATTGAAGGAGAAATCTATTTTTTAAGCAAGGCCCATGTTATCCACCTTGCTAACCCACTCATAACTGGCTAAATGTTGTACAACTTCAACAATTATCAATGTTATTAATTATACTTCAGGAGATAATTCAGTTTAAAATGAAAGTTTTATGCCCCAGCCTAGAAGGAGGCTGGCAGGCATGCAAAATAGAATGTCCTTATATAATCTTCTCCTTCAATTTGCTCCTTCAGTTCAACAAAATTCTGGAGCTAACAAGGAGCAAAAATGACAGAAAAGAAATATCAAATTCTAGGTTAAGGATATGCTTGTATAAATAACTTCTCCACATATATGTTATCAATAGTAAAAAAAACAAAAAGACATTTTGTAGTATCCTAGTGGCCCTTATGTGAAATCTTTTTAACAAAAAAGGAAAGAAACCTACAAAATCTTATTAAACTCTGTTTGATCATCTTTGTTTAATCTTGTCATTTTAGCTTTATACCTTTCCTCTTTCTTTTTTAGTCTTTCAAAATATTTTTTCCTTACAGAAACACATACTTTTACCATGTATTTTTATACTCAAAATTGAATTGAAATATAGAGTTTGGTCAACATGCCTTAACTATTGTGGAAAGAAAAATCTTCAGGGTCCAGTCCAAGCCAGGAATAAACAAAATGAAGACTGCTTTAGAAAGAAGGTTGTAGTTTATTGAAGAGCAGAACCAGAAGACATGTGGCTCTGGAGCAGCTGACCACATGTTGCTGGTAATGGTGGGTTTTTATACCTTCTTGGGTTTTTGTCTTTGGAGTTGTTCTTGTTCCTGTGGCTTTCTATTTCCTGTGTCATGTACTTTGACCTGAGTCTGAGTGTGCCCTTTTTGTATTCTGATGATGGTGGGTTAATCCTATTATGTCCTAAAAGTTATGTCCTGCTTCCCTGGGGCTCTGGCTGATGACTATGTCCTGTGTTGGATTTTTTTGAATGAGGGGTTGCTGGTTCTAATTCTATCACTCTGCTATTGTTAGCTATCAACTCTTGCTCAAAGGGATTTCAAAATATCCTGTCTTGAATGGGTTTCTGCAGGTAATGTTTGCTCTTGAATGGGGCCTCAGTCTTTATGAATGGGATTATCAAATCTGCATTTCTACAGAGCTGGTTTCTGCTTGGGGCAGAGAGACTTGGGGGTGGGTGGGGGTTTCTCCCTAAGATTTTCTATTATTCCTTTGGTGAAATATATTCTGTTTTTTAAAAATATTTCCCAAACTATTTTCTTCTCAGTGTGTGTGTGTGTGTGTGTGTGTGTGTGTGTGTTGTCTTCCTACACTATCTGTATCCAGTAATCATAGAATTTTTTTTTGAGATTTTGTCATGGTGATGGCAAAAACACTTCATTACATGAAGTAAGGCAATGGCTGCAGCTTCTAACAAGCCTCATTACTGCTAATTTCATGGCTGTTTCTTATAATGCAAATGACCTAATGCTCAGAACTGCCATTGTTGGCTTTATATTACAATGGATAATTTATGTATTACAGTTATTTCTCTTCTACTTTTGATCTGATACATCAGAAGGAGGAAGTTCTTAAAATGACAGAGTTACCAATGATGCTAGCTGATGGAAAAGAAAATCAAAAGGTTTCTGTTAAAGAGAAGGCCCATGTTCTTTAGAAGTTGTTAAATATTTCAGGTGCTTATGAAGTGTTTTGCTGAAAAATCCAATAAATCCCTAAATACTGTCTAAGAGGAACTCTTATTTTGTTAGAGTGGACATCTAAGTGGAATTAATGGGAACAATATGACCCAGCTATTTGATTATTCTAATAATCAAACCTTGGCTCCAGTAATTTAAGCTTAGAATCAAGTTGCATTCCTGTGGGTCTGTGTAAATGGTTGCACTATACTTAAAATCTCCTTTTATATTTTGTTAACAGTTACTGTTAATTAATTTTCAAAGATAAATAGAAATAATGAAATAGTGTTAAAATGAAAAAGTAGGATATGGAATAAGATATACAGAAAAGAATGTATAATTACTTAACAAAAAAATGGCTGGACCCTCAGTTTGATATCCATACTTTTTTTTTCTCAAATGAAAAACCTTGAAAAAAGGAATTTTTCACTTTATGCTTGAGTCTGTCATCATCTTCAAACTGAATATATGATAGCCAAAAATATAGATCATGAAGTTAAATCCCACACAGGAGGATATGTTTCAAACTCTCATTAATAGGTAAAAGCAGCCATTTCCCTCTAATCTTGAATTATTTCATATTAGACCAAGCTTTATCTTAATATTTTTGGGCAATTTTAAACTTTATTTAATAGTGCAGCAATAAAAAAGAAATTGACCTCTATAACTAGTGTCTCAAGAGAAGGATTAAGTCACAGAGATAAAATAATATAGCTGTTTCAGAACAGTTATTAATGTAGTATATTGGCCTAAAATGTTTTGTTTTGTTTTATTATTTTATTTTATTTTATTTTATTATTTTATTTTATTTTATTTTATTTTATTTTATTTTATTTTATTATTTTATTTTATTTTTTATTTTATTTTATTTTATTTTATTTTATTATTTTTTTTTTTTATTTTTTTATTATTTTTTTTATTTTATTTTATTTTATTATTTTATTTTATTTTATTTTATTATTTTATTTTATTATTTTATTTTATTTTATTTTATTTTATTTTATTATTTTATTATTAGCAGATTCATATTTGTGAGACTGGTTTATTGAATTATATGATAAGCATTATCATTAATTCCACATTCTTTATCAAATCTCCAAATCAGATTGTTTTTCTTCTTAACAGGTGACAGGTGAATATAGAAGTAGGATAATTTCTTCTATACCCAGCTTGTATCTGTTTCCCTGAAAAAGCTCTTCCATCCCTGTTATTACCATGGTGGAGAGTGGTGAGAACAAATAAAAACTGAAAATAATAATAGTAATAAAGAATAAATACATTAGGAGAATTTCTGTGATTAAGACAAACACTTTACCCTAGAGTGTTATTTTTGTTTCAGACTTGTTTTGACAACTGATGTACCATTTAAACAATGTCAGAAAGATACATCTAAATTTGTACAACAGAGAAATAAAATCCAAGTTAAATATGAGATACTACAAGATGCAAACAAAAGAGGAGAATCAAATCTACCAGATTTGAAAGTATATTTTGTTGCCTGCTGTTTAGTTTGCATGAAAGGGTTTGTATTGCTAAGAAATAGAAAGGTATTGGACTTAGAAAAAGGTGATCTAAGATTTGGGTGGCATGGATAACTATGGTATGACAAAGCTAAAGTTAATGTAAATTTCAAAAAGCACATGAGGTGAGCCATTCTTAAAAGTATGGAATAAATATACACTTAGTTTGTACTCTTAAAGAGTCCTGTGGCTTTCAACACAAGAAGCATTTTATGGATGAGAAATTATAAATAAACATACATGGTTAACTTAGTGTGATATATTAGATTTTTCCAAAGGGATTGTAAAATAAGATCAAGAGAAGATTTGACAACACAAGGATATACCTGGAAATAGTTTTCATATGTACCGCTATCAGAAAAGGGGTTGTTTTTTTTAACAGTCCTTTAATCCCTTTATTTGGAGTGGAGTTGGGTGACTGAATAGAGCCGAACATTTACTGCCTGGAATGCAGGGTTTGTAGGAGATATTTTCTTTTTGCACCCTGATACAGAAACATCTGCTACTCCCTAGGGTTGAACTCTCATCTCAACCTTCTAGGCCAAGCATGCTGTTCAACTATCAAAAATGTTTAAAGTGGTTAAAATATTTTATGGCTTTAAACAATTCAAGGTTAAGTTTCAAATGGAAACTTACAAGTAATGGAATTATTTACAAATAATAGACATACTATTGCATACTATTGTTTAAATTTTTGTTTAAGTATGAGTCAAAAGAATTGACTTATTTGACCTCTCTGTAGCTTTCGATACCATGAACCATGGTATCCTTCTGGATTAACTATTTCACGTCATTTCTCCAGGGTCAATTCTAGTGAGTGGTGATTGGGGAGATCCTGTTCTCAGCCCCTACTATGTGGGGTGCTGCAGGGTTTGGTGCTCTCTCAAATCCTATTTAACATCTCCATAGGTTGTTTGGCATACTGATGATGCCCAAATATCTGTCTGCCCTTGGAGAATTAAATAATGATGTGAATGTCTTAGGGTACAATGGCCTAGGGGTTAAGACTCTGGGCTGACTGGAAAATCCTGCCCCAGGTTCTGCCAACCTAGCAGTTCAAAAGTATGCAAATGCAAGTAGATAAATTGATAACTTTGGTGGAAAGGTAACAGCATTCCATGTGCTTTGGCATATAATTATGCAGGCCACATGATAACTGAAGTATCTTTGGACAATGCTCACTTCCTCAGCTTGTAAACAGAGATGAGTTCTACTCCGAGAATTGGATATGACTGGTCAGGGGAAACTTTAACTTTTCCTTACTGTGAATATCTTATTCCAGTGCCTGGAGACTGTGAGGGTCTGGATGGAGAATAATAGGTTTCAGCTGAACTTTGGCAAGAGTACGTGGCTTTGGGTTTGGGGCTCTTCCAGTTCCAGGACTATGCCATTGTTCATGCTGGATGAGTTGCACTGCCCCAGAGAAATCTGGTGTACAATCTTGGGTCCTCCTGGACTCACCACTTTTATTCACTTGTGGCTAGAAAGGCCTTTGCACAGCCTCATATTATATACTAGTTGTACCCAATCCTGGATCAGTGGACTGCTCAAAGTAATTCATGTCCTAGTCACCTCCTGATTGGATTACAGTAATGTGGAATTGCTCTTGAATAGTATTTGAAATCTTCAGCTGGTGCAAAAATGGGCAACTGTATAACTTTGATATATAAATAAAATAAATATGTGAACAAATGAAGAAATATGTAACTAAATAAGATGTGAAGTATCCCTTTCTATGAGGCATGTGCTGGCCAACTGAACTTTTCCTTACCAAGGTTTGGCTAAACAGAGGCAACATGATTCTTCTTATTGAGACGAGAAGGCCATGTAATTCTCATCAATTAAACACATTGTGTCATTCCAAGCTTTTGATCCAACTACAAATACTGCTGCATAAAAGGCTTGGAACAATACAAAAGAAAACAACATTTTATGTTTAAAAGTGTAGGAGGAGATGTTGTTTAGGAAACAGCTTCAAAGGAGTGTTTGCACAAACCTTTGCCAAATTGAAGCTCCCATTCAAAATTTGCACAGTTATAATATGTATTAAATCAACAAATGATTTAGAGTGATAATAACAAGAAGAAGGACCTGTAGTAGATGTGGGAGCCTGCTGGTTAATTATGGGCTCCTAACTACACCTTATTCAGATGATGGAGGGGGTGAAATTCAGGGGGAGAAAAATTTAGAAATGTCTTTGTTCTCAGTATGCTTCTTTGGTGGTCCCTAGGATAAAGAAGAACCCTAAGAAGTAGATTTTGTAAAAAAGAAAAGAAAAAGAAAAGAATAATAACGACTGGATTTTATTCAATTAGCATTAAACATTCAGGCACAAATATCCTAAAAGCTTTTAGATTACAGTAAAGTAAATTTGGTCAGAAAAGTGATTGTTGTATAAGGAATCCTTTATTCTCAGTATTGCTTCTTCAGTTTAGAGTACTTTGATATTGGGAAAAGGCCTTTTCTCATTCTAATGAAGTTGCGAGTTTTCCCCATCTACCTAAAAATGACATTAAGAATGGTGAAATTATGTACCGTGGTATCTTGATAACTGGTCCATTTTCATCATATGCAAGAAAATCCTTCACTAAACAGTAGGCTGAAGTAGAACACTAAGTGTCCTTCCAACTACATGATTTTATATCTGCTGGCTATTGTTTGTATTAACAGGGTGATTAACAAATTAAAATCAACTTCTGAAATTCAATTTTTTCATACAAATATTCAGCTGGTCATACCTAGAAGTCTCATTTTTGTATTTCATTTCTTAGTACGGCCATGTTTTCCTTTTCCCTCTAAAAGTGTACTGTATACTTCTGCCTGGAGTGCAAAAACTTCTTGCTTCACTAGAACTTTTCTCATTTATAAGTCTGATAATAAGACTTTGCTATGATCTTTTGGTTTCTTTTGGATTTAAGTTTTCACACACATTGTTCATGATTCAGAATAGCCCTGGTGCTCTAAATTGGCTCAACAAGTATATTATAAATAAGGCTACATTTTCCATTTCACATGAAGAGGTCCACAGTGTACAGAATTTTGTGAATGTGTCGTTTATTATTTTTAAAAAATAAAATAAAATGACAATTGTGTAAAGGAGTGTAATTAAAATCATAATAACTGTTTCTCAAAACTGAAAGTTGAAACATTAAAAATATCCTACTTAATAAGATCCTAGAATCTATATTCCCAGGAAACTTTGATCATGGATTTGTTATCATTACTGCTTAAAATAACACAGCTTTTGACAGCAGCTTTGGTAAATCAATAGGCATCAGCAAACTGTTGGCAAGATGCTCCAAGGAGCAACATTAAAATGAGAGTTCTGTCTGATATCTAGCATTATTCTCCCAGTAAGGGCCCTGCTCATGCTGAGCTAGATGTTGAACCAACTGCTTCTGTCAGTCCTAACCATGCTTTATACCTTTGTATAGTATTTAGATACTACAGTGATAAGTAACATATGAACAGTATAGTGACAACTGATTGATAGATAACAGCATCTGAGTCAAAGGATTTATCTTCTTTTTTTTAATAAAAATGGCAGATAGGCCATTAGATGTTAAGGAAAATTGTTCATAACCACAGCAACAGGTTAAAATATTATTTCTTTACATAATACAAATGTCTATACTGCAAACTGGTGAAGGCTTAATAGAAACCTAGGTTAAAAATGTAATTAAATAAACTATACTGAAATTAATAGGATTCACATGTTTTTAAGCTTCTTTACAAAAAACGCTATACAAAAAAAAAATTAAGAACACAGTGCTGTATATACCACATCAAACATACTGTATATTCTATTCAGCCTAATGGGGTATCTTCAAAGGGAAATTTTGATTAAAACACAAATGTAATTATATATATATATATATATATATATATATATATATATATATATATATATATATATATATATATATATATATATATATATTTAAGAGGAATTTTCCATTGTTAAATAGCAATTTTCTTATTTAAGAGGACATTTCCATAAATTCTATAATAATAGCCTGGAAAATGTGAGATGTTTCATAAATACTAATGTATATTTACTTATTTGAAATATTTATATCTATTTGTTGACCTGAACTATTAATAGAATATTATGAAAATTATACATTAACTATTCACATCAACTTGTAGCCATATATTCAATCAAAAGAAGGAAAAATGCAAACAAGATGACTCAAGCAATAATTGTTAATAGTTTGTGGCTACTTAAAGCTATAAGAATTAAACTATAATTTATATAATATATACAATGTTATATATTGTATAAACTATACAGTTTATATGAACTATAATTGTATAATTTAAACAAACTATAATTTATAATAGAATTACAATTAAAATTAAATTTATTATGATTGTCCCTATGATAACATCATTCCCAAGTCAAAAGCCTTGCTGCTGTTCTTCACACATTGGTTAAAACTGATGACCTCTGTGGGTTTCCATGCCACAGCAATAATAAAATGGCAGTTCTTCAATGCCAGCTTCTTCTTTTCTTATTTCAAAATAATATAATAGAATCATTCAGTGTTATCACAATTACTGTCTAATAAATAATGATTCCAGATACTTACAAGTCTTACTTTTATTTGTGAAGGAGGAAAGTTAGTTGTATTTTCCTAACAAGTAGTAAACATGCAATAAAAATTCCCACACTTAGTCCAATATACCTGAGAAGGGATATAAAAGATAAAAGAAATTACCATCAGGGGAAATAGGAATATGAGAGAAGAAAATAAGCAACATTTCTACTAGCCATTAAATAAGGGACATTTTCTTCCCTGAGGAAACATAATAAACTTTTGAAATTTGCTGCAATGAAAATGAATTATATACATAGTGAACAGGAACATATGGATTTCCTCCCTATTGTTTTTTTTCATGCTTCATTTATGTTAGTTGCTTTCAGTGAAAATGCCAAAAGTTATAAATCAAATATTTCTTTTAAATAGAACATCCTTTCCAAACATATTTGCATATTTTCATCTGCTACCTTGATAAAAATGTGTTGTTGGGTTTTTTTTTAAAAAAATGTTTCTTCGGGAAAATATTTAAAGCCATGGTCATTCCCTGAAAGGTGATGAATAAGGATAAATGGGTTTGTAATGTATTGGGTTTTGTCTTACTAAAGAGTATCACATGGGGTTAATTGCTGGAAGGTTGTTTAAGCAGGGAAGCTGGCTAATGGCTCCCAGCTCCTCAGACAACCCATCTCCAGTGCCCCCATTGGCTGCTTCTAGGGTGGCAATAGGTTGCTTTAAACCTATTGGTTGCCACCTAGATGCCAGTGTATAAATAGCTGCATTCACAGCCCTGTTTCTCAGTTCAGTTCCTGTAAGCAAATAAAGAATGATTCTTGCTGAACTCACTCGCCTCATCTCGTCAATCAAGCAACGAACCCAGTATATAACACTGGCGATGAAGATGGGATCCTGCTTCTCCAACAGAGCTGAGAGTCACTAGGGGAGAGGCCGAACGCACCTGATGGGAAAAGCAATACCTCCCCCAAGGTCGGCCTAGCACAGCCACGCTAGCGACCACGCGCCCAGAGGCCCAGTCCCTGGGCATACGGAGGAGCAAGATAAGAAGACAACGAGCCCCAGCCATGAAGACCAGCAGAAATGGCAAAGGTCGGAAAGCTGGAAGAATTTGATATAGATCACCCGGAAAGATGGTCTTTGTATCTATCCAGGGTCAAGAACTATCTCCATGCGAATCAAGTCGCCGAGGATGGCCTGAAGGCTGCTATGCTCCTGTGTGCGTGCAGCCCAGCCACGTTCCAACATCGCAGAGAATTTGTTCGTGCCAACGCCATTGGAGTCCGTCACATTCGCAGACTTGAAGAAACAGCTGGGCAACCATTTCCAGCCCAAGCTGTCGGTAATCGCTTGGCACCAAGCATTCGAACAGAGGGTTCAGCAACAAGGTGAAACAGCATCTGAATTCATCACAGCATTGAGGCAGGCCGCACGCCTGTGCCAGTTCTACGACATAGAGGAGAGGCTCTGGGACCGGCTTGTCTGTGGCCTCCAGAATCGAGAGTTACAGCAAAAACTCTTTGCCAAAGAGACCCTGTTGTTCCCAGACATGCTGAAAGAGATCATGGTGGACGAAGCCACCAGCGGGGCCGTACAAGCCAAGTGGCCCACCAAAACAGCACGAGGAAGCCATCCACCATGAGGACGCTGAACACGCGGAAGACCCTGAAGACAACACGGAAGTTGACAAGCTACAAAGGCACAATGACCCACAGCACCACAGCGACAAGCAACAAGGGACAACTTACAAGGCAGATCTCTTCCTTAGGTGCCCAGGGTGTGGTGGCCACCACCAATGCATGGACTGTAGGTTCCAGACAGCCAGGTGCCAGGCCTGCAGGAAGATTGGCCATATCGTGTCCATTGGCAGAGGTCACCAGAGGGACTGGCAATCAAATCACCAGTCGGAAATTCTGATTAGGAGAGGTACTGTGGTCCCGGGGCAGTATAGTGTAGGGTTTTGCTCCAGCCATAGAAGCATTTGCCATACGGGAGCTCGCCACCCTATTAAGCTGAAGTTTAGACTTCAGGTGGAGCTGCAAGGGGTCCCTTGCAAGATGGAGCTGGACACATGTTCAGCCGTTTCCATTATATCACTTGAGACATTTAATTTCATCTGCAATTGCAGCAAGAGATGGGCCAAGCTAACACCATCTGACATTATACTGACCGACTTCCAGAATGACAGAGTCGCAGTCCAAGGTGAGGCCACATTGGCCGTAAAATTTAAGGGGTTTTCTGGGCACCTGGATGTTGTTGTAGTAGGGGGTCAGTGAATGAGTCTGATTGGGCTTGATTGGTTTGAGTCCAGCGACACTATGCGAGGAATTCGCAGATGTGTTTGACTCAGGTCTGGGGATGTACACGGGCCCGCCAATAACATTTAAACTAGAACCTACTGTAGTGCCGGTCAGGATTAAACCTCGTAGAGTGCCATTTGCTCTTAAACACAAGGTAGATGCTGAGTTAGATAAACTCATAGAACAGGGGGTACTGCAGCCCATAGATGGGGTGAATGGGAAACCCCAATTGTCACACCACTAAAAGCCAATGGGGAGGTCAGAATCTGTGTTGATTACATATGCACAATTAATCGTGCACTCAAACAGCATGCGTACCCAGTACCAGTAGTAAGCCACATCCTGGCGTCCTTGCAAGGTGGTACAATTTTTGCAAAATTAGATTTGGCTCAGGCCTACCAACAGCTTCCTGTGAACGAGGCCATAGCTGTGGCACAGAAAATTGTAACCCACAGGGGGGTGTTTAAAGTAAAACGTCTGCAATTTGGGGTCAGCGTAGCCCCTATTATTTTTCAAGCCATTGTGGAGTGAATGCTCAAGGGCATTTTGGGGGTTTGCCCCTATTTCGATGATGTGCTCATTGCTGGTGAGTCCACTGAAGTGCTGGCAAGGAGGCTCAGAGCCGTCCTTCAGAGGCTGCGTGAAGCAGGCCTCAAGCTTAAAAAGAATAAGTGTAGTATTGGTCCCTTCAACTGAGTTCTTGGGTTTCCGTATTGATGCTGACGGCATCCACCCTGCTGAGTCAAAAGTGAAAGCCATTCAGATGGCACCCAGCCCCAAAATGAAGGGAGAGCTTCAGGCATTCCTAGGCCTCCTAAATTTTTACTATGCATTCCTTCCTAACAAGGCCGCAGTGGCAGAGCCATTACACCGGCTCTTGGACAAAAATACTGCATGGAAGTGGACTAGTATTTACAAAAGCAGCTTTCAGGAATTGAAGTCTCGCCACCCCTCGTTGCTGGGCCATGGAACCGACAAGATGGTTCCACCCCAGGCACCTAATGGACCCTGAGCGGTTTCAGGTGGCGCTTGGGTCCCCGCCTGCCGCTTTCACTCACAGCCCAGACGATGCCTTGGTGGAAGCCTGGGAAAGGGGAGCCATGGAGGCACTCGACTGCATTGTACCCATGCGGCCCCTGACCCGGCGCAGATCCCAGTGGGCTCCATGGCTTTCCATGGAGCTCCAGGAGATGAAGCATCGGAGACAGAGCCTAGAGAGCTGTTGGAGATCCAGCCGGTCGGAATCCAACCAATTGCGACTAAGGTCCTCTACAAGGTCTTATCTCACGGCAATGAGGGCGGCAAAGTCTAACTACTATGCTGCCTTCATCGCGTCTGCAGATAATCGCCCGGCCACCCTTTTCAGGGTGACCTGCTCCCTCCTCAATCAGGAGGTGAGGGAGGAGCCCTTGCAGGGCTGTGCCGAGGAGTTTAGCCAACATCTGGTGGACAAAATCGCTCAGATTCAGGCCGGTTTGGACTCCGACTGGGCAGAGTCTGACGGAGGTGACACGAGCGGTCTTTGTGATGTTATCTGGGAAGAGTTCAACCCTGTGACTCCAGAAGATGTGGACAGGATCATGGGGAGGCTGAGCTCCACCACGTGTTTATTGGACCCATGCCCCTCCTGGCTGGTCTATGCGGCTTGGGAGGGGACACAAGGCTGGCTCCAGGTGGTGATAACTGCTTCTTTGAGTGAGGGTAGCTTTCCTGCCACCTTGAACGAGGCGGTGGTGAGGCCCCTCCTCAAGAAGCCTGCCCTGGACCCGGCTATTTTGAACAACTATCATCCAGTCTCCAACATAAGCTTTCTTGTGAAGGTTGTTGAGAGCGTGGTGGCGCATCAGCTCTCTCTGTTCCTGGAGGAACAATTGGGCTTTAGGCCCGGGTACAGCACAGAGACGGCATTGGTTGCTCTGGTGAATGATCTCTGGTGGGCTCGGGATAGGGGTTGTTCCTCTGTCCTAGTCCTATTAGACCTCTCAGCGGCTTTCGATACCATCGACCATGGTATCTTACTGCGGCGTATCAGGGGGTTGGGAGTGGGGGGCACTGTTCTCCAGTGGTTCTCCTCCTACCTCCTGGGACATTCGCAGTTGGTGCTGATAGGAGGGAAGAGGTCAGCCTCGAGGCCTCTCGTTTGTGGAGTCCCTCAGGGGTCGGTCCTCTCGCCTCTCCTGTTCAACATCTATATGAAGCCGCTGGGTGAGATCATTCGTGGTTTTGGAGTGGGGTATCATCAGTATGCTGATGATACCCAGCTTTTCATCTCTACCCCAAACCACCCCAGTGATGCCCTCGATGTGATGTCCCATTGCCTAGAGGCGGTTTGGGTCTGGATGGGGAGGAACAGGCTTCGCCTCAATCCCGACAAGACTGAGTGGTTGTGCGTGCCGGCATCTCGGGAAATTCAGTCTATTCCATCTTTAACGATGGGGGGTGAGGTGTTACCCCCCATAGATAGGGCTCGCAACTTGGGTGTCCTCCTGGACTCACAGCTCAGTTTGGAAGACCATGTAGGAGCTGTGACCAGGGGGGCTTTTGCCCAGGTTCACCTGGTGTGCCAGTTGCAACCCTATCTGGACTGGGATGCCCTGCGTACAGTCACTCATGCGCTCATGACCTCTCGTATAGACTACTGCAATGCTCTGTACATGGGGCTGCCCTTGAGGACCACTCGGAGGCTTCAGCTGGTACAGAATGTGGCTGCGTGAGTTGTGATGGGGGTCTCCCGATACTCCCATGTAACACCTCTTCTCCGTGAGCTACATTGGCTTCCAGTTGCCCTCTGGGTGAGATTCAAGGTGCTGCTGATTACCTATAAAGCCCTAAATGGCATGGGTCCGGATTACTTATGGTATCACCTGCTGCCGGCGTCATCTTCCCTTCGTCCTTTGCGCTCCCACAGAGAGGGCCTCCTCAGGGTGCCGTCGGTCAGAGAGTGTCGGCTGGTGGCCCCCAGGGGGAGAGCATTCTCTGTGGGTGCACTAGCCCTTTGGAATCAATTACTGGTTGAGCTCCAGATGGCTCCCGACCTTCGCTCTTTCCGCCATGATCCGAAAACCTACTTATTTGAACAGGCTGGCCTGGTCTAGGGTTTGGGGTATTTTTAACCATTTATTGTTAGGGCTAAATTAATTTAATCTTACTTTTAACTTTTGTATGTAGTACTTTTATTGCCCTGTACACCGCCCCGAGTCCTTCGGGAGAAGGGTGGTATAGAAATTCAATAAATAATAATAATAATACTGTCCATCAGTTCCACGATCACTCACTTCAAGGAATTGCTGCTGGTATGCCTTGCTTATGACACGTCCCCATATGGGTTGGGGGCTGTCCTAAGTCACTTGGACTTAGCCAGAGAATTCTGAGTCAGCCAGACTCGCTTGAGGTCATGAACCCTGGTCTACCCAGCCCGGTGGGCAAGCTGATGGACCGGGGACTGCCCAGCTCCCCCAGGCGTTCCACGAGGGTTCGCAAGCCTCCTGCGTATTTACAGGATTTCGTTCCAAAATAACTGAGCTATAATATTGCATGTGTCATTGAATTGTTACTAGCCAGGAGAGCCTCTGTATTAGCAAGATATGGAAAGAAGTGTACTTTTTGCATACTACTTTTGTATCTCTGTAAAACTTGTAATTGCTGTAATCATTCCTTTTGTTATTATAATGTGTGTACATTCTAGGGGGAGAGATGTAATGTATTGGGTTTTGTCTTACTAAAGAGTATCACGTGGGGTTAATTGCTGGAAGGTTGTTTAAGCAGGGAAGCTGGCTAATGGCTCCCAGCTCTTCAGACAACCCATCTCCAGCGCCACCATTGGCTGCTTCTAGGACGGCAATAGGTTGTTTTAAACCTATTGGCCACCACCTAGAGGCCAGGGTATAAATAGCTGCATTTGCAGCCCTGTTTCTCAGTTTAGTTCCTGTAAGCAAATAAATAATGATTCTTGCTGAACTCACTTGCCTCGTCTTGTCAATCAAGCAACGAACCCAGTATATTACACGGTTACCATATTTTTAATCAACTATAATGATATGATGGTATTATTAACCATGTGAGTCAAGCTTAAGCAACTTTGTATAAACATTTGAACCTTGCTATATTGATCTACACTGTGCCTATCTATCTGTTAGGTTTCTATGATTTATAGTAAGTGCATAAAATGAGATAGAGGGATAAGGGCTATTAGAAAGGAAGTTGCAAAATATGCTACATGCAACACAAAACCCTAAACATCACAGTAGTAATAAAAGTTGACTGGAACAGAGTAGCAGAGTTATTCTGTGCAGATGTTAGTATATTGACTTTCTTTCAGTATGATGTAGGAGTGTCATTTAGGTCATTGATTATCAAGTTATAGTTTTAGAAATTCTGTTAGCCTGATGAATTGTGTTGTTTATATGGGGAACAAAAAAGGCAATATGTTCTGGGAATCTATTATATGATGTTGGTAAAGTCAATAATGGGAAGAGGGTGCCAAATCATTGTGGTAAGTTACAGTAATTGTTTGTAATTGCTAAGGCAGCCAATATTGCCAAAATCTCATCTGCTGCAGCTCTAACCAGACACAAGTCACCAAATATGGCACTGTATATGTCTTTACCTTTAAAATTAGCCAAAATAATTGGCATTGTTCTTTGTTGTTGTTGTTGTTAGCTGCGAAGTCGTGTCCGACCCATCGCGACCCTATGGACAACATTCCTCCAGGCCTTTCTGTCCTCTACCATCTTCTGGAGTCCATTTAAGCTCACGCCTACTGCTTCAGTGACTCCATCCAGCCACCTCATTCTCTGTCGTCCCCTTCTTCTATTGCCCTCGATCTTTCCCAGCATTAGGCTTTTCTCCAGTGAGTCCTTCCTTCTCATTAGGTGGCCAAAGTATTTGAGTTTTAGCTTCAGGATCTGGCCTTCTAAAGAGCAGTCAGGATTGATCTCCTCTAGGACTGACCGGTTTGATCGCCTTGCAGTCCAAGGGACTCGCAGGAGTCTTCTCCAGCACCATAGTTCAAAGGCCTCAATTCTTTGGCGCTCAGCCTTTCTTATGGTCCAACTTTCACTGCCATACATTGCAACTGGGAAGACCATAGCCTTGACTATACGCACTTTTGTTGACAGGGTGATGTCTCTGCTTTTTAGTGTGCTGTCTAGATTTGTCATGGCTTTCCTCCCCAGGAGCAAGCGTCTTTTAATTTCTTGGCTACAGTCCCCATCTGCAGTGATCTTGGAGCCCAGGAAAATAAAATCTGTCACTACCTCCATTTCTTCCCCATCTATTTGCCAGGAATTGAGAGGGCCAGATGCCATGATCTTGGTTTTCTTAATGTTAAGTTTCAACCCAACTTTTGCACTCTCCTTCTTCACCCGCAACAAGAGGCTCTTTAGTTCTTCTTCACTTTCTGCCATTAGAGTGGTATCATCTGCGTATCTTAGGTTGTTGATATTTCTTCCGGCAATCTTAATTCCAACTTTTGAT
Organism: Vipera berus; assembly: GCF_964194415.1. NCBI lineage: Eukaryota > Metazoa > Chordata > Lepidosauria > Squamata > Viperidae > Vipera > Vipera berus. The sequence continues at coordinate 44,405,924 of NC_138206.1, read as the reverse complement.
TCATCTAGCCCTGCCTTTCTCATGATGTGCTCTGCATATAAGTTAAATAGGCAGGGCGACAGTATACAGCCTTGCCGGACTCCTTTCCCAATTTTGAACCAATCAGTGGTTCCGTGTCCAGTTCTCACTGTTGCTTCTTGGCCCGCATATAGGTTTCTCAAGAGACAAATAAGATGGTCTGGTACTCCCATCTCTTTAAGAACTTGCCACAGTTTGTTATGATCCACACAATCAAAGGCTTTAGCATAGTCAATGAAGCAGAAGTAGATGTTTTTCTGGAACTCCCTAGCTTTCTCCATGATCCAGCGTATGTTGGCAATTTGATCTCTAGTTCCTCTGCCTCTTCGAAATCCTGCCTGTACTTCTGGTAGTTCTCGATCCACATACTGCTGAAGTCTAGCTTGTAGGATTTTAAGCATGACTTTACTAGCATGAGAAATGAGTGCAATGGTGCGATAGTTTGAACATTCTTTGGCACTGCCTTTCTTTGGAATTGGAATGTAAACTGATCTTTTCCAATCCTGTGGCCACTGTTGAGTTTTCCAAATTTGCTGGCAAATTGAGTGTAGCACTTTTACTGCACTGTCTTTTAAGATTTTGAATAGCTCAGCTGGAATACTGTCACCTCCACTAGCTTTGTTGTTGCTCAGCTTTTCTAAGGCCCACTTCACTTCACATTCTAGGATGTCTGGCTCGAGGTCAGTGACCACCTCATTGTGATTATCAGGGACATTAAGCTCATTCTTGTATAGTTCTTCTGTGTAATTTTGCCACCTCTTCTTAATCTCTTCTGCCTCTGTTAGGTCCCTGCCATTTTGGTCCTTTATCATGCCCATTTTTGCATTAAACGTTCCCTTCATCTCTCCAATTTTCTTGAAAAGATCTCTGGTCCTCCCTATTCTATTGTTTTCTTCTATTTCTTTGCACTGTTCATTTAAGAAGGCATTCTTATCTCTTCTAGCTATTCTCTGGAATTCTGCATTCAATTGGGCATATCTATGTTTTTCTCCCTTGCCTTTCGCTTCCCTCCTTTCCTTAGCTATTTGCAAAGCTTCCTCAGACAGCCATTTTGCTTTCTTGCATTTCTTTTTCTTTGGGATGGTTTTGGTTGCTACCTGTTGTACAATGTCGCGAACCTCTGTCCATAGTTCTTCAGGCACTCTGTCTATCAGATCTAATTCCTTAAATCTATTTGTCACCTCTACTGTATATTCAACAGGGATATGATTTAATTCATACCTGAGTGGCCTAGTGCTTTTCCCTACTTTCTTCAGTTTAAGCTTAAACTTTGCAAGGAGAAGCTCATGGTCTGAGCCACAGTCAGCTCCTGGTCTTGTTTTTACTGACTGTATAGAGCTTCTCCATCTTTGGCTGCAGAGCATATAGTCAATCTGATTTCTGTGATGACCGTCTGGTGATGTCCATGTGTAGAGCCGTCTCTTGGGTTGTTGGAAAAGAGTGTTTGCTATGACCATCGTATTCTCTTGACAAAATTCTATCAGCCTGTGCCCTGCTTCATTTTGTACTCCAAGGCCAAACTTGCCTGTTATTCCGGTTATCTTTTGGCTTCCTACTTTAGCATTCCAATCCCCCATGATGATAAGGACATCATTTTTTGGTGTTAGTTCTATAAGGTGCTGTAGGGCTTCATAGAACCGGTCAATTTCATCCTCTTCAGCACTGGTGGTTGGGGCATAGACTTGGACTACTGTGATATTGAATGGTTTGCCTTGGATTCGAACTGAGATCATTCTGTCATTTTGAGGATTGTATCCCAGTATTGATTTTCCTACTCTTTTATTGACTATGAAGGCTACTCCATTTCTTCTGAGGGATTCTTGCCCGCAGTAGTATACCTGGTGGTCATCTGAATTAAATTCACCCATTCCTGTCCATTTTAGTTCGCTGATACCTAAGATGTCGATGTTCAGTCTTGTCATCTCTTGTTTGACCACGTCCAGCTTTCCTTGATTCATGGATCTTACATTCCAGGTTCCTATGGAGAAAAAATCTTTACAGCATCGGACTTTCCTTTCACCACCAGACACATCCACAGCTGAGCGTCCTTTCGGCTTTGGCCCAGTCGCTTCATTCTTTCTGGCGCTACTAGTACTAGCCCTCTGCTCTTCCCCAGTAGCATATTGGACGCCTTCCGACCTGAGGGGCTCATCTTCCAGCGTCATATTGTTTTGCCTTTTGGTACTGTCCATAGGGTTTTCATGGCAAAGATACTGGAGTGGGTTGCCATTTCCTTCTCCAGTGGATCACGTTTTGTCAGAACTCTCAGCTATGACCTGTCCGTCTTGGGTGGCCCTGCACAGCATAGCTCATAGCTTCATTGAATTACGCAAGCCCCTTCGCCACGACAAGGCAGTAATCCATGAAGGGGGCATTGTTCTTACAATGGCTAATTAAAATAGCATCCTAATTAAAGCAACGAGGTGATTTAAATTAAACATCCTGCATTTTTGTCAAATAAATGAATTGGTGCATATTTTTCAGGGAACAAGTAATGTTATACTTTCTGAGTAAACATTGTGATTTTGTTATAAAGACAAACAAATTCTCATTCACTTTTGCCTCTGCAGTGGAATAAACACCGAACAATATAAATGTCATACAGAACCACAGTTATTGTGTTTCCTTTTCAGATTAGCTATAACAGAACCATAATTCAGTACCATTAAAAGTTTCTGTTGTTGCAATTCCTCTCAAAAGGGCAGTATTTAATCAAATACTCTGGAATTTAACTAAAACAATACAATAACAATAAAATAAAAACAATCATGTCCAAAGCCTCAGTTGATTGCCATAGTTCCAATGGTCAGCTTGTAATTTATTGAATTATTAGAAATTAGAAATTGATTAAATTTAAAGGGAAAGAGGCAGTGAAAAGGATGGCACAGCACTTCTATTGAAACACAAAATAATACTTTATATTCCTCAGCATGTGCATAACAACATTGACTTATTTATTGTTTCTAATATAAATATACTTACATTAATAATGCATGTCAGTTGTTAAGAATTCACAACTTAAGGACTGTAAAGGGCACAATAGTAAACTATCTAGAGTAGTAACATTCATTAATACAAATTACTATTTGATATTTTTCAGTCTCTGAAACAGCATGCTATATAATAATTACATAGAATGTATTGCTAGATATACTGAAGCTCCCCTATAGCATTCTTGTAGCTGCACAGTAGGAGAGACACAATTTTTATGTGACAGCAATTTAGCATAGCCTATCAGTACACAATATTCTTCTGAGCACTTTAAACAATTGGGTTATACAATGTTTTGTGTTAATCATTATAAAAAAATGATCTTTTGTTCACTGCCTTTGTTTCCAAGAGCATTCAGGATTTCATACCATAGCAACACATAGTTCTGAATATTTGTTTTAACCTCCAGCTAAAATACTTAACTATCACACATTTCAATCTTACCAATGGGCAGAAACAAGCTCAGAGAGATGATCCTCTAACTCAGGGGTGTCAAACTCACAACTTTTTTGCCATTGTCGGCAATGGGGTGGGCGTGTTTTCGCCATGACACATCCAGCCTGTGGGCCGGCAGTTTAATACCCCTGTTCTAACTAGATATCCAGGCTGGAAGCCATTGCAAGGTAATGTAGACCTAACCTTGATAATGGGGAAGAATGGGCAAGGGTGAAGTTTCAGAGATAAGTATTCAGTTCTGGGAAAGAGGAGTCAGAATAGAGCTGGAAGGGACATTGGAGGTTTTCTAATCCAACCCCCTGTTCAAGTAGGAGACCCATTTCAGACAAGTGGCTGGCCCATCTTTTCTTAAAATCCTCCAGTGATGAAGTACCCACAACTTCTGAAAGCAAGCTGTTCCACTGGTTAATTGTTTTCACTGCCAGGAAGCTTCTCCTTAATTCAAATTGCTTCTTTCCTTGATTAGTTCCCATCCATTTTTTTCACCAGGGTTTTGGGAAATAAGTTGCACACCCCCCCTTTGTGGCAGCCCCTCAAATACTAATCTTTTGTTTTTCCTGCCTAAGTGTAATTCCTTGCTTTCCCCCACATTCAATTTCATTTTGTTGGATAGGGCCCATTGTTCAAGTATACTAAGATCTTTTTGGATCCTGAGCTTGTCTTCTGGGGTGTTGGCTATTCCTGCCAGCCTAGTGTCATCTGAAAATTTGATGAGTTCCCCTCTGTTCCCTCATCCCTAAGACATTTATGAATATATTGAAGAGTACTGGGCCTAAGAAAAAATCTTATGGTGCCCACTGCTTACTTTCCTCCATATAGATGTAATACCATTAAGGACTACTTGTTGAGTGTCAGCCAGTTACAAATCTATCTGGTGATGATGTTGTATAGAGAGGAAAGCATGAGAAAGAAAGTCAGAATAACCTGTCCTTGATATGGTTTGGTATAATATGAGCAGAGAAAAACTCCAATCTTTCAATATCATGTAATTCTAGCTTATAACAATAAAGAGGATTCTTGGAATACCTGTCACACCTTTTTCTTGACATTTCCTACATTAAAAGATTATTTTCATCAAAGAGACATCAGACTTTACCTTCTAAACTGAGAATATTGTCACAGATCTTCAAGATACCCCACTGTCTGCAGAACAAGTAGCTGAGGCAATACTAAAGCATCAAGAGCAGTTGGATATACAAATACACAATGTCATGAGATGGCTAGCATGGCAGCTGGGACAAGGCTTACTTTACTTGAGCATAGTACCACAATTTGCTTGACAGTCTATATTGCTCTGTTGTCCTGGAGGTCTACTGGAGAAGTTTGGAGAAAGAAGAATTCCTGATTCTTACCTATTTTGGAGGTAGTGGGATAGGAGCAAAGGATATCTATACACAATAACATGCATCACCAATTTTGTCTGAAATTCTCTTGCAAATTCCATCTCTGAACTGCCACTACTATCAATAGAACTTTGAATCAGTCACTGTCTCTCAGTCCAGCTCGCCTCACGGGATTGGTTGTTATATGTGGAAAATTGGTTGAGGGAGGAATATTATGTATGTTCATTGCCTTGAGTTACTTATAAAGTAATAAAGGTAGGATAAAAGCTAATACTGTAAATAGATTAATTAAATAAATAAACCCCTGGATAAAGGAAATTCTTTGCTTCCTGCCATGTTAAATCGTATGTTGGTAATTGTCATGCAACAGGAAAGGATGGAGTATTTTCCAATTTCATCAGCATTTCTTTGCCAGAATTGTACATTGATATTGGTGAGCTTCTGATCCCATATGCAAGCAAGAAAGCAGAGAGTGATTCTGCATCCATTGCCCTTGATGAATTGCTTAGCTTAACTTTGTTTACAGGAGGGAGAAATTATTCATATAGGGAACATATGAAGAAATGTAGACCTAGCCTTGGTATAAGAGAGGGAAAGAGAAACTTTGTTGGTTGTCAAGATTCTGTTACTCTCAAAACAATTAGGTACATTCTTGGAATCCCCACTGTGGCTTTTTTTTTTAACTTTTCCTGCCTTGAAGTGTTAACACCCATGACATGTTTTACCAGTGACAGTCGGCATCTTGAATTGTACCTGGAAGTCAATTACTAAATAATACAGGTTGTGAAATAGTGATGTTACATGAGTAAAGTGAGACATCCCAATGGTTACTGTATTTTGGACCAATTGTGTCTTCCAAGTGATGGGATTGCAATAGTCCCAACTTGGGTGACCAGGGGATATGCTTTCCAATCCAGAAACATGGCACATCAAAATAACCCCAAAATGAAACAGGTGAAGAGTCTTTCACTCTCCTGTTGCAAACCAATTGGAATTGACTTAAGAAAAAAGAGGACAACCTCAAAAGATGAAGCAGGAGAAGTTAAGTCATATCCAGTGCTTTTTTTGTAAAAGAAAAAGGTGCCGGAACTCACACATGTCATACAACCCGCCTTGCCTACCCTAAAAGGTTCCATCCAAAAAAGGTGCCGGAACTCCGTTCTGAACGTTCTATGAGAAAAAAAGCCCTGGTCATATCACTCTTGACTTGGAGTTATTTACATGTGAAGTCAATGCTATCTCAGTACAATAGTAGACTCTATAGCCTGATTTAAAAAGGTCCAGAATTCTTCACTTTATTAAAGGCACCATTACAATAGGTACCATATAAATACCACACAGAGAACAGCACACACTGCTAGAGAGAAGTTCTCTGAAGATGGACTCCAACATGAGTCCTAAAGCTCGGAAGACAAAATCTCTGGCCCCGGTAACCGATCCAGATGGGATCCTGCATCATTAAGGGCTGTCTGGAGTTTTAGCCCTACCAACTTGTCAGCAAACCTCCCCAAAAGGAAAGGAAAGGCATAGGTTAAAAAAAAAAAATCAGAATTGCTGATGGGTTCTCTGTTTGATTGCATGTGGGGTTTAGCTTTTGTATTAAAGCAAAAAAAAATGTTACTAACTATTGTTTATCAGCAACAGTGTAATATCTATAAAACTGAACACGTTTGGAGCACTATTGTTAAAGTAGTTTATGTTTCACATCCTCAAACCTGAAAATACTGGAAATTTGGTTATTTGCAAACTGCTAAAACCTTATAAATTGTTATCTTTAAAAAGGCCTAGATCAGAAGGCAGATCGTTGAATGAACTGTCAAGTCTATACATTTGTAGCTGTTATTTAGATTAATTTTGTTGTAAGTCAGATAATTGCATGCCACTCAATATTAAGTATAGAAAATTGTAGTTGATATAGAAGAAATTGTTTATAGCTGTTAAATCTGATGCCTAAATCACATTTAGCTTTAAACAACAATATGAACTAATTATGTTGCTGTACATGATATTTTCTCAGCAGGTTCAATGGAATTGGCCAGGCTGCAGTTATGAAGGAAAGGATTGAAATAAAACTTAACTTTTTCCTTTCCTTTCCTTTCCTTTCCTTTCCTTTCCTTTCCTTTCCTTTCCTTTCCTTTCCTTTCCTTTCCTTTCCTTTCCTTTCCTTTCCTTTCCTTTTTCCTTTTCTTTTCTATACACACATTCACAGACATACTAGGAGGAGGCTGAGGATAGATCTTATGGAAAGATGTAATACACTTAGTCTTGATTTGGTGAACATCACTGTGAATTCATGTCTACACTGATAGACCAGATAACCATTATAAAATTTAGCAATCCAAACAAGATAGAATTATTCATGGTTATTGAATCAGATCTATTTGGTATAGTTTTCTAAGCATTCTTAAATAGGATTTTTACTCTCCATTAAAGAGCAAATTTGGGGGTATTTTTGGGCAAGCATTGTTGTCCCAGGTAATGCAGTGGTTAGAAGGCTGTATTGCAGGCTAATTCTGCTTACTGCCAGCAGTTTGATCCTGACTAGCTCAAGGTTGACTCAGCCTTTCATACTCCCAAGGTAGGTAAAATGAAGATCCAGATTGTTGGGGCCATTTGCTGACTCTTTAAACTACTTAGAGCGGGTTGTAAAAAAGCACTATGAAGCAGTATATAAGTCTATGTGTTATTGCTATTCACTACTCCTGAATATCCAGATGGCTATGACAATTGCCAGGGGCACATTTATATTTTAGGTAAGTAAACTAGTTTTATTCTTGTCTAGAACTGGCCACTAATGTTTATCTTCTGTAACTTCCAGTTTATATAACAGAAATTCATTGTACATAACATCCCTTTGACAAATATCCAGTGCACCAGAGATAGTTTACCAAAGCTCATACTCCAGAGCTAAGAAAAACATTGTGCCAAATTTCAGTTGGTTTTGATTCAGAGTATAGAGATTCACATTAAAAAAAACACTACTGGCCTCAGAAATAAAATTGCCCTGACCTTGAGTTTCAGGTTACAAACATTATTCTGCCTTACTGCTAGTATTCTTGCTATGAAGTGTTTTAATCAGATTCCCATAGAACAAAACAAAAGTTAAGGAATCAAAATTAGAGCAAATTTATAGAATGAAAACAGTATTTTTTTTAAAAAAATAAATAATTTATATAATGCAAAGCCAATCTAGTCAAAGTTCTTTAAATAAAATCCCTGTAGTTAGCAATGAATATTTTCCTCATGCATGCTAAGATTCAACTAGGAATCAATTTATTTAATAATTCACTAAGTTGACCTTGATATAAATTAACTGAATTCAAGAAATGCACATGATCTCTTGTGGAGTCAGAAAAAACATTCTTCCAGTTAAATATAGTTCTTTCAGTAAGAATATGTGATTTATACATCCAAAGTTTTAACATGAAGACACTGACTTTGACTCTATTAAGAATTTATGATTCTTCATCACATTTATATGATCATCATATTTATAACAGAAATATCACTTTCAGTGATTAATATTATATGTGCAGATATATTTCTTTTAAGTATGAAATCATGGCTTTTTTCCTGTTTTAGAATTTGTGATTATGCATATTGACTACATTGTGGTTCTCCATCTTCATAATGATAACCTGACTATAGAAAAGACAGACTTCCAGTTTGCCATTGTGGCCACTGTGGATGCTGGAAGGTGAACTTCATCTTCCATGTTGGATTTAGCACCTCTGGGGGACCCTGGAAAGGGTCAAAAGTCACCCTGTCAAGGCAACAAGTAAGGAGGGGATCCTCACTTGATTGAGGGAGGTGGTAGCCCTTCCGCTTGATCTGGGCAGCCCTCTAAACTGGTGGACAAAAGACCAGCCATAGAACTATGGCCTGTCACTAGGTGCAGAGAGCTGAAGTCAAACTTATCACCAGGCACTTCTAAAGCAGCATGGATAAGAATGGGTAAGATCTGAACCTCTCTTCAATCCTAACTATCTTTTTTACCTGTATAAGCTGCCCAAAGTATTTTCCCTCCTGTGGAGAGAGGGAAGGGAAATCCTATCCCACCCTCTAAGAACAGTGGCGACTGACTATCCAGGGAAGTTTAATACGTTGAAAGAATAACCTTATTTTAACTGGATTTATATGTTTCTAAAATTTGGGGACCAAAAGATTTCTTATCCCTATTGAAGATTTGGGTTTTTACTTACAAAAAATAAGTAAAATAGGGAAAAGAATTATAAAAATTTTGGACTTAAAAAACCTTAAATGGCATTGGTGACATCTTGTGGCTAAATCTGATATTACAACTTCTTATTGTCTAAAAGAGACTTGGCTTGAAGCCCAGACTACAGATAAAATTCCTTTAACCTTGGAAGATATCAGCTGTGAGGAGCTCAGCTGTGTTCTATACCCAGTGATAAAATTATTTTCATCCCCTGATTGTAAATCTTTTAATTTAATACACCACTAAGAGAATATGGATCAAGATCAGGAACAGATTCTTTCTATGTTGAAAGCAATTCATAAAACTATTCTTACAGTTTCTGATGAAATAAGATGCTATAGAAAAGAACAAGATGTCAGCCTATATTCAAACCCTAACTTTGACTACAATGAAAGAATCAACTATGCAGAACACAATAGAAGAAGTGGAACAATCAAATACTATGATAGAAGATTCAATGGACCAACAAACACAGTTAATGGAAAACCAATAAAAGGGACTGATAACACTGAAAATGGGAAAATACTTTCTATATAAACCAGAAGAAATCTGAGGAGTAAGAAGAAGAACAGACTGAAAGAAAGATAAACATTCCAGGACAACTACAGGGAGATGAAATAATAGAGAGATGATTTGTTAGTCCTTCCAAAGAATGGCAATTGGATGGTCTCTTTTATTTCAAATTATATATACAATAACAGAGGGAGATCTATTTGATGATTTAAAAACACAGAATGAAAGGCAAGTTGGCAGAGAAATAAAAATAAAATAAGGCTAAAGAAAATTGGGGTTTGGATTTATTAGTGAGGATGTTATGTCATTAATTAAAATAGAATATACTCAAACAGACAAGATGTGTACTTTGAATACTAGATTATGTTATGAATTGAGATAAAGAAAACTTTGGTCATTTAAAACTTGGAAGTATAAATAAAAAGTTAAATATGAATATTAATGGGAAATTAAAAATTGGGGAAAAACAGATAAATAGGATATTGATTGTCTATAAAGATTGAATGTAAAAGTAATTAAGATATATATAAGCTAAAAATGATAAATGTAATAAACATGTACATAGTTGATAAAATAAGAACTGTATTAGTTTAAATATGAGATAGTAGATATTAAGAGAAAAAGAGAGGAAGTATTTGATGTTGAAATAAGGGAAATTTTGCTCATTAAATTTAAGACATTTAGAAATTAGTACAAAATAAGAATGTTATACTGTATTATCAACCAGATGATATAAGATGGTGAGAAATAGATTATATTCATATAGATAGGAGATGTATCTTGAACATTAGGTTTTGTGATGAATTGTGGTAAAGGAAACTTTGGTTACCTAAAACTTGGAAATTATAAATATTAAATGTTAAATTTAAATATTGATGGGAAACTAAAAAATGGGAAAAACAGGATATTGGTTGTCTATAAAAAATGAATGTTAAAGCAATTAGGATATGTATAAGCTAAAAATTATTGATAAATGTAACAATGTTATTTTTACTTAATTGATATAATAAGAATTGTATTAGCTTAGACATGAGACAGTAAATACTAAGGGAAAAGGAGAGGAAATATTAAATGTGGTAATTTGAGATTTATACTAAAGACACTTGTATGTTATTGAATTATTGATTAACCCAGCCGCCACATTGCTTTTTAAATACTTAAATGTAAAACTAGAAAATCAATAAAACTTTAAAAAAAAGACAGAAACAGTCAAAAGGTTTACTCAGTATGGTATGTACCAACCATGGATAATTGCTATGAAATAAACATTGATATGTACAGTGGTTTTTTTGTTTAAAAAAACGTGCCAGAACTCACACATGTCATACAACCCACCTTGCCTACCCTACAATGTTCCATCCAAAAAAGGTGCTGGAACTTCGTTCTGGGCGTTCTATGACAAAACAAGCCCTGAGTATGTATGTACAAAACAGATGAAATGATCAAGGTAAGCAACTTCTAGCAACAATGGGAAACTTAAATGTGAAGATAGAGAATATACAGCAAGGATTATTTATAATATCTGGTTCCAGTGCAAGGCATGGGGGTGGGGTTACATTTCCATTCTAATCTTTATAACATTAGTTATTAAATCTGCAGTAATTTACTGCAATTCCTGAATTCATAAACCTGTTTAATAACCATGGTGTTCTGTTGCAAAATGATTTGTTTACTGGGAACTTCCAATTCATTGTAACATATAAAGACAGAACAGTATCTTAAGATATTGTGCTATGAAACATATTCTATGAAGCGTATACATGAATGTTCTAAAAAAAATCCATATTGATTACATTGGTATGCAAGAAAAAAAGTTGTGAAACAAAAAGTGTTGTTCATTCTAAACCAGACATGTCAAACTCACGACATCATGTGACATCGCACAACATATCGGGATGGTTTTGCCATTGCTGGCAATGGGGTGGGCACGACTTCTGCATGACGCATCTGGCCTGTGGGCCGGCAGTTTGACACCCCTGTTCTAAACTAATAATAATAATAATTTAGTAACAATTAAAATCAAGAGCCATACTTAACCATTAAAAATAAGATCAACTACAATATCACAAAACAGATACCAAGCTTTGAGCTAGTTTCCATCTGTCTTGATGGTCTTAAAGCAGGATGTTAGTTAAAATTTCCTTTCCAAAGGAGAAAAATGGACAAACTGAAGACTATTCTCAGAAAAGTGGAAGAATGATATTTCTGTAGTATGGAATGAAATATTATAGGTGAATCAGATTGACTTGCTAATGTTAGCACGATATTATTACTATGGAAGATGAACCAGAGCACTTAAGTGGAAATGGCCTTCCCCATCTGCCATGACATATTGATGATGTCATGCATCCTTGCCCTTCTGAAATGGTAAGTACTTCATTCTCATGCTGGGTCAGTGGTAAGTACAGATTAGCCCTTAAACTGATTTCCCATCAATTTGCTTTCAATTGCTACTTAAGATGAGTTCTACTTGTAGCTCTTCTACTCTTGTGGTCTTCTATTACTGAATTTATTTTTTAAAAAAATGCCACTTATTTTAAAAAAAAATCAAGAGGAGCTCTATTATTTAACTTATTAAATATTAATTAATTAAATGTTTCAGTTTTAAAAAACACTGCAGTACTTCTTCATTTCATTTTAGTTCCCCTCCTCACCCTTCCCCTGGCTAGTCCTGGGGATGAAAAAGAAAATAAGTAAAAAGCAAACTGACAAACAGCTACACTTTCCATTAATACTGAAGGAAAATTCGGGGTATAAAGCCTGCTCAGCTGTTTTTGTGCTTATGAGCTCTGGTTAGTTGATTGAAGGCAACACAAATCAGAGGGATTTTTCATCCTTAGGCTAACCTACTCCTAAAAGAAAGGGTGGAGGGAGCCCTACAGCCATTTTAGCAACGAAAGAAACTTCAGTAGAATAGTTTAACAGTAATCTTAACAAAGAACATTTGAAAAAAATAGAGAAAGGCCAATGAGAAATGCAATTTTCTTTTCTTAAAAGAATTAGCTTCAAGCATTTAATGAAGCATTTTTCTCAGATTGCTTGTCTTATGCATTCACAATATTTCTACTAAACATTTATGCATATAGGCCTGGAGACAAAGTTATTCCTAATCAACTGAACTTTAATACCAATCAAGATTTCATTTCATGCCCAATAGCAATTAAGTCATACTATAACAGTAAGGGAGGATAAAGTAAACAGAAAATATAAAAAATATACTTTGATCCAAGTTACCCAATTGTCAATTTCTGTGTGATTTCTTTGAGAAAGCAATGAAGATACTAACAAATCTGGTTTATTCTTGTTAGTACATAGCATTGTGTAATCCAGTATGACACATGGCATTATTAAATTCCATAGAAGATTGGCAGATTACACATCACATTGGTTGTTGGCAGTTAATAGTTTTTCATCTTAGCTTGAGTTTAGTTTATATTTTCCTCTAGTTCTGCACAGATATTATTAGGGCTTTAATAACATCCCTAAATATGCAGGAATTAATGATTGAATGGATGAATGGGTGTTTCTGTACACATGTATATACACTAAATATTTAGCATAGGATTTTTTAAAAACTAAGAACAATCTAGTCTCAAGATAAAAAACAAATATTATTCTAAGACATATTTTTACACAGAAGAATTCTGATGTTATAGCACATTTGAATGTGTTAATCCCACTTTTATCCCTCTTTTCTTCAAGGAACTAGTGGTTAATGGAAGACATGCATGTTCTGTGATGTGAGTTTGGTTGAGAGTTAATATTGGCTCGAAATACCTATAAATTTTTAAATCAAATGGAGACTATAGCTGAGATTCCTCAACTATTGTAACCCCTTTTGGAAATTTTGAAGCCAGCACACGAGACAGGAAAAATGTTATTTTATTGTTAGGTCTATAATGTTGCTAAAGACAATTTTTACAATAATGTGCTTAAAATATATTTCAGTGTTATTACTGGTCTTCTTTTCATAGACTTTTGGTAATCCTTGCTGTTTATTTGTCCACCTGCCTCTTTTGACACATCTAATAAATGTCATATTCTGTTGCCTCTTGGTTGGATAAAATATTTTAAAAACAAGGACAAGATTGACTAGGGTCAGTAAAAATAAATAGCTTATCTGAACTTGGCATCTTCTTTTAGCTCATACATTTGCCTTGTCAAAGATATCAGCAATGTTCCATTTTCTGAATCACCATTCAGAATGGCTAAGGATTTAAATGTCATACTTCATTACTATTTGATGCGATAAGGGTTTCACAGTAAAGACCATCGTGGCCGCAATCACTGCTTATGCAATTCTCTCCTAGAAATGTATTAATTTTGTTTCTAAAACTATCTACTATCACAAAGTTCTTTTTCTTACAGCTATACAGAGCTTACTGCATTAAAAAGTTCATTTAGAAATATCTTTTTTTATTTCTTGTGATAGGTTACATTTAAATTCTATTTAAATCCCCCAAAGCTTGATAACTTTTTTTTTCTTGAAAGTATAAGGATTAGAAACTGCACACTCAGTACTTTGTGCTACCAAGCTGGCAAATTATTACTGAGACTTAATAAAAGCAAAGAATACTGATCACTAGCAAAGGCTGTGCTAGTTACAGCAACTGATACTAAAGTTCTTCTATACTGTTGATGACAAAGTCGTCATTGTTAAATGCAGCCAACCTTTAAAAGTGGAATAAATGACAGATTTAGTTGAACAGGTAACGAGACACAGTTTGCTTAATTATATAATCCTACTAAGGGACGCGGTGGCTCAGTGGGTTTGGACGCTGAGCTTGTCAATCAGATGGTTGGCAGTTTGGCGGGTCAAATCTCGAGTGCCGCGTAACAGAGTGAGCGCCTGTTACTCGTCCCAGCTTCTGCCAACCTAGCAGTTTGAAAGCACGTAAAAATGCAAGTAGAAAAATAGGGACCACTACGGTGGGAAGGTAACAGCGTTCCGTGCGCTTTTGGCATCTAGTCATGCCAGCCACATGACCACGGAGACGTCCTCGGACAAGCACTGGCTCTTCGGCTTTGAAACAGAGATGAGCACCGGCCCCTAGAGTTGGAAACGACTAGCATGCATGTGCGGGGGAACCTTTACCTTTACCTTTTACTATGGAGATATTGCATCCAGTAATTGTTGAACCAATAAACATGCTCTACTAGGAGAAAGAGGATTGTCTTATATTAATGGAGGGGACAAGGAAGCAATTTATCAAAAGCAAGCTTATGAAATGCATTGGGATATGACTTGAAGTCAGTTGGGGTATTCATTGTGGGTCAGTCTAATGGTGAGATTAAAGGTGCATCCAGGTTATTCCACAAACTAAATACAAACCATGATTTTTGATTTATAGTAGTTGTTTTCATTAATTAAATAATCAATAGATTATATACACACATTACTTTGCATATCAGTGCATGAGTTATAGTTATTGTTATTATTAAAATAGTAGTGAATGACCAAATGTTTAGCCAAAATCCTTAATATTTTCAAAAAGGACATGACAAGATTCACTATGATAAGTAAAATGTATGTTCTGTCATGAAAGCCGAGGAGTTTAGTCGATTTCTGTCGGACAAAATCGCTCGGATCCGGACTGGTTTGGACTCCGACTGGGCAGAGTCTGTCGAAGAGGATACGGGCGGTCTTGTCGATTTAATCTGGGAAGAGTTCGATCCTGTGACCCCTGAAGAAGTGGACAAGATCATGGGGAAGCTGAGCTCCACCACGTGTTTGTTGGACCCGTGCCCCTCCTGGCTGACTTATGCAGCCCGGGATGGGACACGAGGCTGGCTCCAGGCAGTGATTACTGCTTCTTTGAGTCAGGGTAGTTTTCCCGCCGCCTTGAAGGAGGCGGTGGTGAGACCCCTCCTCAAGAAGCCGGCCTTGGACCCAGCAATTTTAAACAACTATCGTCCGGTCTCCAACCTTCGGTTTTTGGCGAAGGTTGTTGAGAGCGTGGTGGCGCATCAGCTCCCTTTGTTCTTGGAGGAAGCTGACTACCTAGACCCGTACCAATCGGGTTTCAGGCCCGGGTACAGCACGGAGACGGCATTGGTCACGCTGGTGAATGATCTCTGGCGGGCTCGGGACAGGGGTTGTTCCTCTGTCCTAGTCCTTTTAGACCTCTTAGCAGCTTTTGATACCATCGACCATGGTATCCTGCTGCGACGTCTCAGGGGGTTAGGAGTGGGAGGCACGGTTCTCCAGTGGTTCTCCTCTTACCTCCTGGAACGTTCGCAGTCGGTGTTGGCAGGGGGGCAGAGATCGACCCTGAGACCTCTCATTTGTGGAGTTCCTCAGGGATCGGTTCTCTCGCCTCTCCTGTTCAACATCTATATGAAGCCGCTGGGTGAGATCATTCGTGGTTTTGGAGTTGGGTATCACCAATATGCTGATGATACCCAACTTTTTATTTCCACCCCAAACCACCCCAGCGATGCCCTCGACGTGATGTCCCGTTGCCTGGAGGCGGTCCGGGTCTGGATGGGGAGGAACAGGCTTCGACTCAACCCTGACAAGACTGAGTGGCTGTTCGTGCCGGCATCCCGGGAAATTCCGATTATCCCATCATTGGCCATGGGGGGTGAGCTATTACCCCCCGTAGATAGGGCTCGCAACTTGGGGGTCCTTCTAGATTCACAGCTCTCTTTGGAAGAGCATATTGGAGCTGTGACTAGGGGGGCCTTTGCCCAGGTTCGCCTGGTGCGCCAGTTGCGGCCCTATCTAGACCGGGATGCCTTGCGCACAGTCACTCATGCGCTCGTGACCTCTCGTCTAGACTACTGTAATGCTCTCTACATGGGGCTGCCCTTGAGGTCCACCCGGAGACTCCAGCTGGTGCAGAATGCAGCCGCGCGAGTTGTCTTGGGAGTTTCCCGATACTCCCATGTTACACCTCTGCTCCGCGAGCTGCATTGGCTACCGGTTGCTCTCCGGGTGAGGTTCAAGGTGTTAGTTATGACGTACAAAGCCCTTCATGGCATGGGTCCGGATTACCTACGGCAACACCTGCGACCGGCGTCAACGTCCCTCCGTCCAGTGCGCTCCCACAGAGAGGGCCTCCTCAGGGTGCCGCCGATCAAAGAATGCCGATTGGCGACCCCCAGGGGGAGAGCGTTCTCTGTGGGCGCGCCAGACCTTTGGAACAGCTTACCGGTTGAGCTCCGGACGGCCCCCGACCTTCGCTCCTTCCGGCGCGATCTTAAAACATTCTTTTTCGAACAAGCTGGCCTGGTCTGACGGGGTGGGGTTGGGTTTTTTAAAATTAGTTTTTAACTTAATATGTATTGATTTTATGGGCATGATGTTTAATTGGTTTTTAATGGTTTTTTAATTTTTGTATCTGATTTTTATTGTGCCCTGTTCACCGCCCTGAGTCCTTCGGGAGAAGGGCGGTATAGAAATCAAATTATTAAATTAAATTAAATTAAATTAAAATTCTACATAGTGACAGAATAAGGAATCAAATAAAAGTGTATCTTCTTTCACAATCAAATCTGAGCATATAAATTTCCTTTGTATGCTTAAAAATTTGCAATTTTAGTAAAATAGTATATTTTGCCAAACTTAAAGTACAGCAAAACCTTCATAGTTGACCATTTCCTTACATTGACCACCTCCCTAAGTTGACCTAATTTTCGTACACCAGACATATGCTATATGTACACAATAGAAAGCCAATCTCTCTGTATTGACCACTCTGTAAGTTGTGTCATGACCACCTGGACCTTGGCACATAGTCTTAATTTACTATTTATAACTTTGACCAGTTGAGTCCAGTCTGCACCAAAGGCAAGAAAAGTGAAATGCAGAATTGGTAGCAATGAATTTATTTCAAAAAGAACATCAAAGAATATAATATTTTTGACTTTGATTCAGGAATAAAGATGATGACATCTTTAATGCCAATGAGTGTGGACTTTTTCAAGGTGACAGGAGCCTTGTTATAAAGGGTGACAAATGTATGAGTGGACAACTTTCTAAAGAACATTTTGAAGTTCTGCTGTGTGCTAGCTTAACTGGAGAGAAGCTAAAACCTTTGGTGGTGGATAAATCGGCAAAGCTAAACTCATTCAAGAACCTGCAGCCCAAAGATCTTCCTGTAACCTGGAAATCTAAGAAATCTGTATGGATGACTGGTACCCTATTTGAGGAGTGGATAAGAGGTATAGACTGAAAAACAAAGAAGTAGAAACAGTCCATTCTCCTTGTAATGGTCAATTGTCCTAGCCATCCCCAAGTGAAATCATCTTACAAATGTGAAACTGATTTTTTTCACCTCCAAATACTATATTAAAAATTCAACCTTTTACCAAGGCATAATCAAAACATTCAAAATGCACTACTGAGCCCAGCTTCTGCAGTGGGTCATTGCTAAAACACAAACCTATGGTCCATCTGCAGAAGCAAAACCCTAACCCTTACCCTAACCCTGACCCAGAATTAATTTTCCAATCAGTATTGACCAAAGTACAACCCAGCAGAAAAATTCTGTAAGCAAATGATGAAGCCGAAGAATTAATGAGGAGGACACAGAAATTGCAGATAGTCATTTGCAATGGAAAAATGCCCAGGTACACTAAATGGTACGGCCAGCCTGGTGAGTCCTTTTTCTGCTTACCGCCATAAAAAGAATAAGAAACAGACTAAAATTGACTCTTATTTTTAGAAAGAAAGGTCAAACCATGAGAAAAAAAATACATACTTAAATGTATTGATTTTGCATGATACAGCATAGTATGGTTTTCTTGTGTTCTCATTATGTATGTTTTTGTAAGACATTCTCTAACAAAAGCTTTACAATAAAATGAGGTACATGTACATATCCATCAGTGGTGGGATTCAGCCAGTTAGCACCACTTCAGCAGAACCGGTAGCTAATTTTTTGTTGCCCAGGCCCAGAATGGACTTCCAGAAGCAGCATCCACACAGAAACCAGTTGTTCTCATATTTGAATCCCACCACTGATATCCATACAGTTGTTACATATATTGACTACCTCTGTATATTAACCACTTTCATTCAGTCCCTTTCAGAGGTTTTACTGTATGTAAATTGCAATTTCAAACCATGAGGGGTATTTCAACAAGAGCTTTTCATTGATTTTTTGTGGCAATAAAGGAAGTTGTTGGTTAAGTAACATCATCAATGGTAGAAGGGAATGGGGATTGCTCTCATTTTGTATACTTATGAAATGAAGTTGATATTGAAACAAGAGGCATATGTTTGTGTGTGAGACAAAGGGACAGGAGGATGGACCTTTAACTCCCCAATCCCCTAATTATTATTTAAAAGGTCCAAAAATCTTACATTAGGATATAAAGGAGCAAAATCTAGATGTAGTTCATGAGAGTGCCCTTTCACCCTTTTCTGGTTGAATTAAACTTCACTGTGTGTGGATTAAGAAAAAACCTGTTTCTATGAAATTATTCAAAAACATTCTATGAATAGAGAGAATTCAGCCCGTTCTAAATGAAATCCCTAATCTTAGATATGAGAATTTGTGGAACCAGTTCAGCCTAATGGCAGAAACACTATATTTGTTCTAAATTGCCTTATAAAGACAGGAAGCTAATTGCAATTGAAAAAAGTAGATGCTACTTTCATTCTGATACCTTACTGTGAACCAAGTAGTTGTACTGTATATTCTTCAGAGGATAGAATTGTGTTATCAGAAACACGAAGGTGTTGACAAGGTGTTGAGTAGGACCATAAATGAATGCTAGGAAAGGTTAATATGGCCAGGTTTTGGAGTATATTCAGACATCCTGTTAGCTATTTTTCAATCAAGAGATTTTTTTTAACCCTTATATTTGACGAATTAAGCTACAGTATCTTCCATCTGAAATGATACAATCCAAGAAAGAAAGCACAACACCATTTATAAAATACTTTAGTTTCAGTTGCATCTGCTTTTGGCACTGCAGATAAACTAAATTAATTCTGTGTTTGTTACTCCTGATCTAGTATCTTAATATAATAAAGGCTATCTATGCCAAAACAAAACAAAGGGAATCAGAAAAAAATCAAGGCTGAGCACCTCTAGTTTTGCTTTCTGCCCTTGGGCTCTATGAATTCTTTAATGCCACTTTTCTGAGTATATTTCCTGCAATCTTTTCTGATAAATGATATTGTTTTAAAGAACTGACTGTGTAGGAAGGAAGAAAATTGATGCCTTTATTCTTTATGTCTCAAGGGCCTCTCTCCTTTTCTCTCTCTCTCTCCTTTTTAATATTCCTTTTGTTCCAATCTGACAAAACCCAAAAGATGCTAAAGGATAAATAATTTATCTCATATATTTGCCCTGTAAAGTTCTCTCAGTTGTTTTTATGTGCGGCATGCAGTATATCTTCTTTTCATCTTATTGTGTTATTGTTTTCCTTTTTGCGGGCTTTTCTATTTTGTTACCAATATTCCCAAATATAGCATATACCTTCCCTTTAAAGAATTAGAAATAGGAGCTTGTTTCACTGGGACTAATTATAAGAATGTAGTTAGGGATGGGCCCCTTGCCCACAGGTATTCTTATTTTAATACAAATGTGAGTAAATATAGCAATATAAACTGGTCAATTGTTATTGTACCATTGCCACTGTTTGTTAAATAAAAGTGTTGAAAATGCCCTTAATTCAAGTTTATAGGAAAGAAATTTGGAAATGCTTAGTTTTAAAGTAAAGATTGGGGGGAGGGGAGTAGGGGGGATATTTTCCAGCTATAAACTACCATATTTGATATCCAGAAGTACAGATGACCAAGGATGTGATGTTCTCTCATTGGAAAACTGGATTTCTGTGGAACAGATCAAGTAGCTAGTTACCTTAAAGAATGTCAGACAGTGCAAGGCCAGCACTTGTCCCTTATTATATGAGGGTGATAGACACAGAATAATAGATAATGTATTACAAAAATAATCACATTATTCCAATGAATAAAATACTGCTTAACCATCAGAGAAAATCATCAATAGACTAAAGAATTGTCTAGACATAATTACCTTTAAAAATGCAAACAATAGCAATAGCCAGGTGATAATATTGTTCACCAAATTCAGAAAGCAAAACATTGATTTTTTAAAAAAACTGATAAATAAGATTAAAAGCCATCTTAGCTATCATTGAACCTTAACATCTGTTCCTGTTGAGAAATGATTGATTACCACGACATGCAAAGGAGGCAAATTCCTCAGACTGACACATTCACTTGGCAAGAAACTAATCCAGCATGACAAGGCCCTCATTTGTGAGCAACAGACAGGTGAAAGGCAGATGTAACTTTCCTTTGCTATTCATCCATTTGGAGAGTTCAGTGTTTTGCCGTTTTCCATTATTTTCTATTTTAATTGTTTTCCTATTAATATTTTGAATAACACAGGCAGCTCTTTGTACAGGGCAGAAAAAAATGTGATGATAAATGATATCTACTTTGCCCCTTTAGATGTCTCCTTCACGGCCAATAAAGTATAAAAGGAATGTCTTATAATGAGCCTGGAGAAACATGTGACACTGATCCTTTCCTTCATGTGCTTTCACACTACACTACAATTTTGGAAAGAGCTTGACACTGTTTTATGCCTGTTTTTAAATATTGTAATTCTATGGCTTCCCTAAGGCATTAAGTTGAGTTGGAAGTACATCCTTAACACTATCTCCTTCTCAAAACCCCTAGGCTGCCTGAGTTTTATGATTCACATAAATTGTATCAAAAACTTAATTATCTTGAAAAACACTATGTATAATGAATCAGAATAAATAATACTTTGTTGCTGGAGTAACAATTTCTTATTTCTTTCCTTTGGGTTCAGCAGAAGCCCTAACCCACGTCTAGGGTATGGACTGCATGGCTAGCTGGTATGCATATTAAAAACACATGAATTATAGCAGAGTTGTTAAAAGATTAAATCCTCTCACTCTTTTATTCAACTCTGATTAATAACCACACATCTTTGGTCAGGAGCTTGAATTAATTATCAAGTAGCAAGCTATACTTTTCAAGGGTTTTTTTCTCTCTCTAATCTTCTTCCAAAGCAGTATTGTAATAGCTAATAGTGTTGTATTCAGTAGCTTTTCAAAGAAATCCTAGACATAATAAAACATTACGGAACTTTTAAGCAAAAGGCTTACTTACTTTAGCAAGCTTTAATCTATAAATAAATATTGAAATAAAGCATAGAAATATAAACAGAAAAAACCCAGTAAGCATTAAGCTGCAGTAACTATAGTTATAAGAAAACCCCCTGAAAGAATTATACTGAGAATAATGTCTATTGTTTAAGATAATCTAAAATACTTCCTGAATGATGCTTTAGGAATAATCATACATCAGTCATGCTTACCTCCTCATGCTCTAAATGATAAAATCAAAATCATACATTGAAGAAAGAGCCAGACATCTAATTTATAGCTTTCAAAAGGCACACTGATGGACCATGACTAATGGCATAAAATTGTAGCAGTTTTTGTTTTGCACTTTTATTTAAGCCAAATTGAGATAAAAACAATTTTGCTAAGTTAATTCATATTTACAAATTCAGATCAGTTTAATGTGGAAAGCAAATTCTAGTGGCTTTAGCTTAGTTAGCATAAAATCCAATATAAAATCAAGTGAATCAGCAACAGTATAAGAGCTATTTTAACCACAAAAAAGCTATCAAAGAGAACATAAAGTTTAGAACCTAGGAGCAAGAAATTTTCCTCTATAATGCTGGCTTAGAACTGAAGTCTCTGAAGTTAAAAATTAGGTTCCTAACTGCCAAATATCGAGTCCTTCAAAGGAAGCTACTGCTGACAAGTAGGATTCTGGTGATGACCTATAAAGCCCTATTTTTTTATTTAATTCCATTTATAAATGGCATGGGCCCGGATTATCTGAGGGAGCACCTGCTGCCAGCGTCAATTTCCCATCGTCCTGTGCGCTCCCACAGGGAGGTCCTCCTCAGGGTACCGCCAGTCAAGGATTGTCGGCTGGCAATCTCCAGGGGGAGGGCGTTCTCTGTGGGCGCGCCTGCCCTATGGAACCAATTGCCAACGGAACTCCAGATTGCCCGTGACCTTCGTTCATTTCGCCGGGACCTAAAAATCTCGCTCTTTGAGCTATCAGGCCTGGACTGAGGGGTTTTAATGATTTTAAATTGGGATTTAATGAAGAGAAGGGTGAGGGGTGACATAATAGCAGTGTTCCGATATCTCAGGGGCTGCCACAAAGAAGAGGGAGTCAAGCTATTCTCCAAAGCACCTGAAGGCAGGACAAGAAGCAACGGATGGAAACAAATCAAGGAGAGAAGCAACCTAGAACTAAGGAGAAACTTCCTGACAGTTAGAACAACTAACCAGTGGAACAACCTGCCTCCAGAAGTGGTGAATTCTCCAACACTGGAAGTTTTTAAGAAGAGACTGGACAGCCATTTGTCTGAAATGGTATAGGGTTTCCTGCCTTAGCAGGGGGTTGGACTAGATGACCTCCAAGGTCCCTTCCAACTTCTTCTTCTTCTTCTTCTTCTTCTTCTTCTTCTTCTTCTTCTTCTTCTTCTTCTTCTTCTTCTTCTTCTTCTTCTTCTTCTTCTTCTTCTTCTTCTTCTTCTTCTTCTTCTTCTTCTTCTTCTTATTATTATTATTATTATTATTATTATTATTATTATTATTCGGGCCATATTTAATTTAATTTAATTTTAACTTAATTTTATACTGTATTGTTTTTAAATTTTGCCCTGTAAACTGCCCTGCGTCCTTCGGGAATAGGGCAGTATACAAATTGAATTAATAAATAATAAATAAATAATATTCCCAAGCAATTGCTTCTCTTAAGGGGATCTAATCTCAGATAGACTTTCCTTGGCAGATTCAGACCTGAATACTGAGCTTTTTTGTCCTAAAGCAAGTGGATTTTGTGTTGCTAGTTGACACCAGACAGGAGACAGCAGATTATCTGATTAGTGTTTCTGTAAAAAATAAGCTGCTAGCATTTACCTTAAAAATGCTACCATTTTCTTTTCCTTATGGAGATTTGCAAGATGTATTGGTTTCTATGCAAATATTAAAAGAGAAATAAAGTCAGTCTGTATTATGTGTGTGTTTGTGTGTGTGTGTAGAGGGAGAGAGAGATTCATTTTTGTGACAGGCCCTCAAATACTGGGACACTGCTATCATATCTCCCCTAGTCCTTCTTTTAATTTATATTTATACCATCAGTAGTATTTGATGACAATTATTAATTGGCTAGTAAAGGTAAACAAATAATTATAATTCTAGAGGATAGAGTTATCAAATAAATGCTGCTATTATAGTCATATTTCACTAATTCAAACAATTTTTGAAATAAGAAATTATGTGATCTGTCTTTAGAGCTGCCTGTCATGGGTCTTCAATGAATGCTAAACGTATCAATTTAATTCACTATAGTCAGGCATGAATTATGAGTCCTGTTCTGTGCTCCAGTTAGAGCACTGTTTATTATCAAGCAGTTTGAAAAACTGTATAGTAATGTTCCACAAAATGAATGGGAAGTGCAAATGAATGCTGCCCTCTATAGATAATCACACTATATTCATGGAAGCTGACTCTTTAGTGCATCTTTAAAGTGATTGCTGAGGCAGCAGAGCTTCTGCATCATAAATAATTACAAGTTTCCAATATAAGCTTCATACATCTTATAAATATCAAGTAGAAACTTTATACTGCTTACTACTTGTAAGATAAGTGTGTAATGAAATTGTAAAGCACCCAGAAAATTAAGTAGAAAAATGAAATCCTTCACAGATCAAGATAAATTTCTAGAAAATAAAAGACTAATTTTGGCACAATATTGTATGTCAGTGTGGTGATTGGTGACATTAAATTTTGTTTCCTCCTCCAATCAGGAATTTAGGAAATGTGTATTACGCTAAAAAGTATAATATAAATTCCTTAATAAAATAATACATGTTCCCTATTGAATTTATTTCATAAAATATCATTTATTTAGGCCTTAAAGATTAGTTTAGATTACTGACTTGTGCAGATTATTTTAATGCATCAGTGGAGTTCTTTGAAAACCTGAAATAACTACAACTAAAAGTTATCTAGTTGATTTTTCATAGATTCTTATAGAGCACAAGACCAAAAAAAAATATGACCAGTGAGTGCTACACAATGGGGTGAGCTCTCATTACTTGCCCCAGCTCCTGCCCATCTAGCAGTTCAAAAGCATGCAAACATGAGTAGATAAATAGGTACCATTTTGGTGGGAAGTTAATAGTGTTCCATGTGCCTCAGCATCTAGTCATGATGACCACATGACCACAGAAGTGTTTTGACAATACTGGTTTCCTCAGCTAAGAAATTGAATAGATAGATAGATAGATAGATAGATAGATAGATAGATAGATAGATAGATAGATAGATAGATAGGTAGGTAGGTAGGTAGGTAGGTAGGTAGGTAGATAGATAGATAGATAGATAG
The DNA here is from genome assembly GCF_964194415.1 of Vipera berus. Taxonomy (NCBI): domain Eukaryota; kingdom Metazoa; phylum Chordata; class Lepidosauria; order Squamata; family Viperidae; genus Vipera; species Vipera berus. The sequence goes on along the minus strand of NC_138206.1, from coordinate 44,380,951 downwards.
ATAGATAGATAGATAGATAGATAGATAGATAGATAGATAGATAGATAGATAGATAGATAGATAGATAGATAGATAGATAGATCGATAGATAGATAGGTAGATAGGTAGGTAGGTAGGTAGGTAGGTAGATAGATAGATAGATAGATAGATAGATAGATAGATAGATAGATAGATAGATAGATAGATAGATAGATGATAGATGAATGTGAGAGAGGGGCAGAGAGAGATAGTCCATATATGTTCACAAAGTAGACTAAGAATCTTCAGAAAGATGAGATTTTTGATGAGTGCACACACATCTGTGCTTATATATGTGCACACATATACACTCAAAAAATCAGAATAAATTAAAATGTCTATTTTTTCCATATCTATTGTAGAACTACTTTTTTCCCTAAGAATTCATTTGGATAAATGCTTTATTAGCTTTCAGCTGTTTAGGTTTTTTATGATTGCCTTTTTTCTGAAATTTGCTGTATTTATTCATACAACATGACATGTCACAATATTATAATGATTATCCTGTAGCTTTATCCATGGTCCATAATACCATCTGCTACAAAAATAGTCTTCTCATTGCATGTGCACCATCTGGAACACCATCCATCTATATTCTAATTACTGTACAGATGAGATTTCTGTTTCTACAGAAACACCATATTGACTGTATCCTTCACTGATTGTTTAATTTATAAAAAAATATAATAGTGTGTAACAGAAATAGATTGTTGGCATCTTTAATGATTTTTAAGTTCTACATTTTTATTGCTATTTTTCCCTAATATATTTCATATCTAAAGTCCTTTGTCATGACGATGGAGAGAAGCATTATCAAGCATCTCCACTATATATTGTTTTTCCCTATCTCCTATATCTATTTTCAACTCTTTGTGGCTGAAAGTAAAGGAAATATCTTGCAGCATAAACTTTCACCTTTTCATTTTTGCTACTATAATGATTTGCCACAACCAGGGCTTTTTTTTTGTCATAGAACGCTGAGAATGGAGTTCCGGCACCTTTTTTGGATGGAACCTTGTAGGGTAGGCAAGGTGGATTGTATGACATGTGAGAGTTCCGGCACCTTTTTCTTTTTTTTTTTATTGAAAAGTTTTAACATACAATTTTTCCCTTAAAAAATCCCCCCTCCCCCTCCCTTCTCCCTCCCCCCTTCCTCTCCCCCCTCCCCCCCTCCCCCCCGACTTCCCAGAGCTAAATACAAGGTATATATATAAAAAAAACAATCATAAACAACCATATACTAACAACCATAAACTCTAAAATCTATCACTCTCTAGCTTATATAGGATAAAACAAACCTTAGTAATATTAAATATATATAAAAAAACTAATATAGAAAAAGAAACAAAGAAAGAAGACTTATTCAAATATGAAACTTCTTAACCCTATACTTATTCTGGATAAACTCAAGCCATTTTCTCCCTTCCATAATATAGCGTTCTTGCAAGTAATCTTTCAAATAGGCCGAAATCTTCACCATTTCAACCAGGTCGGAAACCTTTAAAGTCCACTCTTCTATGGTCGGCAGTTCCTCTTTCCAGTACTAACCTATCAAAAGTCTTGCTGCCGTAATTAAATTCAACATCAACTTAGTATGTTCCACCAGACTTTTATCCAAAAAGCCTTAACCTTTTTACAAGCCCACCATATATGAAAATATATTGCGTCTTCATCACCGCACCTCCAACATTTAGGCTAATAATTCAGATACATACTTAGCTTTTTAAAATCTAAATACCATCTATAAAACATTTTGTAAAAATTCTCTCTTAGATTTCAAACTTGTGTAAATTTTACATTCCTCACCCAAATCTTTTCCCACCTCCCACTGCTTGGCTGTAAGTATGTTGTGAAAGTTCCATAGACTTCTGCTGATCTTGTTCTTTTATCTTTTTTGATCGTTTTAAAGCAGCACGCGTCACCCTCTGTTCTCTGGGATCATCCAAAGGTGTTATAACTTGATCTCCTCCAGCACCATTCTCCTCTGTCTGTCCATCTTCAGCCTCTTGATGTTCTCCTTCTCCAGATCCCTTTGCAGCTTCCAGAAGTGTTAATGGGGTTGCTTTTAAAACATTATTGTAAAAATCACGCACTTGCATCACAGTAACCAGACGGTACCTTTTACCTTCATGCATCACCATCAACCCAGCTGGGATCTCCCATCTGAACCTTATATCTCGTTGCTTGAGCTCTTGCACAAGAAATGTAAAATCCTTCCTTCTCCTTAAAATCTTTGGAGGAATTTCTTTTAGAACCAGAACTTCTTGATCAGCAATCACGACTTTAGTATCATAGGCAGCTTGTATAACTTCATCTCTAATTTCCCTTTTTGCAAAATAAACCACCACATCTCTAGGCAACTTTCTCTGTCTAGCAATCCATGAGTTCACACGAAACACTTTATCCATGCCTCCTTTTATTTCAGATGCTGGCTGATTCAATACCACTTTGAGAGCCTCAGAAACCAGCTGCTTTAGATCTTCCTTAATATTCTCCTTTAAACCTCTGATTCTAATGGCAAACTGCATCTGGAAATATTGAGCAAGACTCAATTCTCTATCCATTTTGTCTCTTAAATCTTCATTCTCCAATACTTTTGCTTCTAATATGGCATTCTTTTGAGTCAAATCTTCCACTTTTTCATCCAAATCTTCCACACATTCAGCCACTTTATACACTGAAGACAAAATGTCTACCTTCATCACACTGAACTTCTGTTCCATCCTCTCCTCCATTCTCTCCTCCAACTTCTTCAATTTCTCCTCCATCTGTGCAAATTTATCACCCATTGATTCCAAAATTACCTGGGTATGTTTTTCAAGAGCTTCTTGTAAATCCTTCGATGTCAATACATCAGGAGGATGCAATGCCTGCAATGATGATTGTTGCACCGGAGAAGTTCCAGCACTCCGAAGAGTTTTAGGGGGAGGTTTAGCCGCCATCTTTTACTTTCACTTGTGATGCACTTTCACTTTAAGTTTAAAAAGTCCATCAAGCTCGAGAGTAAAATAAAATAATCCTCTTCACCTTTCCCTCTTGTACCGCTCTGCCTGCTCTTTTTATTCCATAGTCCTTCCTTCAGGCAGGGGTGGTCGCAGACGCCTGGCTCTGCTCCATGAAATCAGGAGCAGAGGCGCTGGCCAGCTGGGAGCGACCCAGGCTACGGGGGAGTTCGATCCTTCGGCCGCCCAAGCTGCAAGCTCAGGCGGCCCCGGAGAACTCGACCCCTACCTGGGGCCTCACCCCCTCCTCTTCTCCCGAGGAGGGGGCTTCAAATTCGCCCGAACAGCTGATCGGCGCTGTTTCGGGCGAAAATCACTCAGCTGAGCCGCGGGCAGCCCGGGAAGGCTGTCTCCGGCGCCGCGCAGCCACCAGAAGTCCCGGCACCTTTTTCTTTTACAAAAAAAGCACTGGCCACAACCATTGTAATTAATTGCAATTTCTAATAATAAGAAGGACTGGTTCAAAAATATAATCCAGTGAATGGTTTTGAGAAAAGAATAAGGAGGAAATATTCAGCACATCTGGGTATACCACTCGAATTTTGGGTTTTCCTTCATTTTTCTTCTTCCACTGTGTGCTATACCAGTTCTTCATGATTTGAACCCTGAACTTGGGAATCATAAGGATGCCATATAATAATTAATGCTGGGTTTTGTAGTTCAACTGTCATAAATAGTTCCAAATGTAACAATTCCAATTCATTTTAAGCCCTTTGGTATTGCATATTGAAAAATTCTAATTCTTTCATAGTCTATTTGAAAACCTTTGCATTTTGTAATCTTTTTCAATTCCTTGCCTTCAACATCAAGGTCTGTTGGACAGACCACACCAATAAACCAAATACAATTCTTTTTAAGGACAGTAATATCAGGTGTCAATCACATTAAATTTTATAATCCTATAATTTTTTGTGACATTTTCAATAACTTTATCTATATTTTCACATTTCTGCTAATTCTTATTGACTATGAATCTGTACATTTTACGTAAATGCCAGTATAATATATTTCCAACTCTATCATGCTATTTTAAAATCCTTCCGTGTGACTTTGCTACATCTAGTTATTATTTAGCTAAGGTATTTTGAGCCTTATCGCAGTACAATTGACATTTATTATCCAAAATAACATTTTCTTTTATTTTTATGACATTTGGGGGTAGCACTCATTCTTGGACAACAAGAAGCATTCCTCTATTTTCTTTTATGATATATCTTTCTTAAGCCATTGCACGTTCTGAAGTTGTCTGATTTAATTTCTCAAAATGTGCCCGTGGAGAGGAGTTTTTCCCTCTCCCTCTCTAGTTTTGTAATCTCATTTCTAGCTGTTACTTTCATAATGGTGTTTAGATTCCATTTTGGGAAATGGATACTCTTTCATTCAATAACTTTTTTACTTCCCTTGATATAATAATTTACTCCTCATTTTTCATCTTCTACAGATTTTACCTATAAAACTCTCCATATATATATATATATATATATATATATATATATATATATATATATATATATATATATATATATATATATATATATATATATATATATATATATACACACACACACACACACACACACACACACACACACACACACACACACACACATACTGTATACACACACACACACACACACACACCCCACTCTGAGGATGTATTTGTAGCTACTGAATTTTTATTAATCAAGGTAATCAAGACCCATCTGAGACTAGTTGACTATTCCTGAATTGGACAATATTAATAAACTGATTGCTCTGAAAGTATTCCCACCAGGTTTTCCTTACATTTTTGTTATAGTATTCTGAGCTTATTTTTCTAACTATCTGCTTTTCAAGGTAGTCCAGAATATGAATGCCAGTGCTTCTTTTATTAGTAGGTTATAGTAACAGAATTCTGGAAGTCTGAATGTGCCTCTTTCTCTCCTGCTTTTACATTCCAGAGAACTAGGATAGGTCAGTTCTGAGATGTTTACTCAGCGTTCCTGCTTTGATCTCAGAAATTATTTATCAGGTCATTGTCCAAGCTGGGTCTCATCCTACTATCTCTCAGCATTATTCTCACAGCCCATTACATAGATCTTTAGTAATTGTTTCAGTTTGGAGTGATTTTCATTTTCTCATTGAATTAATGCACATTTACTTGATAATTATAATGCAATATCCCTGCTAAATATCTGAATACTATTTTGTAATGATTCCAATTGGCATTTATGTTAGATGGAATAGTGTTTTTTTTTATCTTGCTTGGAAATTAGTAGACATTTTTTGCTTTCTTAAAAGCATTATTTCCAAATGGAATAATAAAGGCGATAATTCAACTTGAAATATTCCTCTTTTTATTCTGATTTATAGTTATCACCAAGGCATAATGGCTCATCAGGCAGATACTGAGCTTGTCAGGAGGAGAGCTGACACCCTTGGTTTGAGACCCGAACTCCATGCAATGAGGTGAGCTCCTTTTACTTACCCCAGCTCCTGCCCATCTAGCAGTTTGAAAGCATACAAATGCAAGTAGATTAATAAATATCACTTTGGTGGGAAGTTGACAGTATTCAGTGCACCTTTGACATATACTGTAGCCATGCTGGTCACATGACCACAGAAAATGTCTTCAGACAATGCTGACTTCCTTGGCCAAGAAATGAAGATGAGATACAATTGGCATGGAAACCTTTACCTTTTCTATTTATCATCATTAAGTGTTATTTTTTTATTTTCTATGTTTCTATTGTTTCTACAAAACCTCAGATATTTTGATTTATATCTAAGATTTCTGTGGTTTTTTTCATGAGCCTGATGTTTGGAAGTTGAATATTTTCTTGAACTCATTCTAAGCCATGCATATATCCACTCTTCTTTAACTATTTAAAAGATTGCTTTATCAATAAGTAATTCATTTTTGATTCCTCGTGCATTTTAGCAGTTTTGTTTTTCACTATTTTTAATTTTTCACTAAAGTCATTATTATCCCTGTAAGAATAGTTAACTTGGTAGGCAAATAGTTTTTGGTTTGTAGTTATGAAATATGGATCCTTTTTCTTTATCTTTCATTATTAATAAAAACTAGTTGTCACCCAGTATCAATTTCTTATATTTTGAGCACAATATTAAATTGATCATCGTTAAATGTCTATGGAGATTCTCAGTCATCCAGGTCATGGTTGTCCCAAAGGTGCTTTTCCAAAAGGCAAAAAGCAAAAGCCTTTTTCATTGAAAGGAAAAACAAAGTCCAGGTTTTCCTTTTCCCTCAATGAAAAAAAAAAGTCCAGTTGCCTTTTGAAAAAGCACCCTTGGGAGTAAACTAACCAGCTAACCAATCATATTGGATAGTTAGATATCTAAGTCAAATCCAAACAACTCATAAACCAAGAGCCTTGGTGGAGCAGTGGGCTAATGCCTCCTTAAGTAACACCAGCTGCCTGCAATTAGTGCAGGTTCGCATCCCACCAGGCTCAAGGTTGACTCAGGCTTCCATCCTTCCGAGGTAGGTAAAATGAGGACCCAGATTGTTGGGGGCAATTAAGCTGACTTTGTAATAATGCCGCTTGGGGTGTGTGTGTGAAAGCCCTAATAAGCAGGAATATACATAGAATGAAGGCTACTGCTAAGCTTGTAAGCCACCCTGAGTCTTCGGAGAAGGGCGGGATATAAATGGAATTAAAATAAAAATAAAAAATAAATAAATCCCATATACAATCTGGTATTTGATTTGGGTGGACTGCTTCCAAACCATTTTCCTATTACAGTTAAATTTTTCATAGAAATTTGTTACTTCCAATTCATTTTTATAGAGTAAATCTACTTTGTCTCTTATAATTTTCCAAAGACCAGTACTATAGTCCTCTCTAGAAATGAAAAATTTTCTTCATTATTACTTTCACAATATTATTTTCACATGGAACTAATGTTCCTGTAGAATTGACGCTAATTTGTTCTAAATTACAAATGTTGTTTGTAGTGGCTTATATCACCATCTAACCATTTCATTTTTTTCTGATAATAATACAGTCAGGAATTACTAGACTTCAGTTTTGGATTTGATTCTGACACTAGTTTACTTTTTAAGTCCAGTTTCAGTTGTTCATTTTGTAGTTTTCCTAGGTTTATTGTTTTCAGATTATTTAGATCTGCCCATTGTTGTTTCCTTTTTGACTCTAAGTGAATTTTCAATTTAGTTTTCCATTTTAAAAACTTTTTTTTGTTCCTAAATTGTATTTATTAAAGTTTAGCAGCACAATATATAAGTTGGCTTGTTTCACTAAATGCTCATGTTGAAGTGCTTTCTAGTGCTTTACTTATATCCTGAAGAATTTCAAATAAGCCTTTTCTATTTTAATAATAATAATAATAATAATAATAATAATAATAATAATAATAATAATAATAATGAGTTGGAAGGGACCTTGGAGGTCTTCTAGTGCAACCCCCTGCTCAGGCAGGAAACCCTATACCATTTCAGACAAATGGCTGTCCAGTCTCTTCTTAAAAACTTCCAGTGTTGGAGCATTCACAATTTCTGGAGGCAGGTTGTTCCATTGATTAATTGTTATGACTGTCAGAAAATTTCTCCTTAGTTCTAGGTTGCTTCTCTCTCTGATTAGTTCCCATTCATTGCTTCTTGTCCTGCTTTCAAGTGCTTTGGAGAATAGCTTGACTCCTTCTTTGTGGCAGCCCCTGAGATATTGGAACACTGCTATCATGTCACTCCTAGTCCTTCTCTTCATTAAACTACGCATACCCAATTCCAGCAGCCGTTCCTTATGTTTTAGTCTCTTCTCTGTACTCTTTCTAGAATCTCAACATATTTTTTATACTGTAGTGACCAAAACTCGATGCAGTATTTGCTTAAAGATGGGTAGTCTCACTATTACGGTCAATTTCAATAACTTTTTAAAGACTTTTTCAATCAATGTTTGCCTTTTAGTTTGTTCTGGTTACTTATCTTTACTAATTGCTGCATTTGCTTTCCCACAAACAACATTTTCTTGGTAGCCTTGACTCTTCTTTACTGATTCCAACCATGGATCAAAAGATCCTGTATCATGCATTTACAAGCATTCAAATTTTTCTTCTTGCCTATTTTATGTTTGCTGCAGTTGCTGCTGCTGAGGATAATAATTATTTTTTCTGCTGATCCTGCTGCTGCTAATGATGGTGATAATGGTTCATTAACAAAATTTAAATATACATACATACAACCAAGAGAACGAAAAATATAAATATAATGAAATATTTTTTCATTAGCTTGGTGGTATGTATATTTATTGTCATTATAATATTTATTTATTTATTTATTTATTTATTTTAATTCCATTTATATCCCGCCATTCTCCGAAGACTCAGGGCGGCTTACAAGCTTAGCAATATAATATAATATGATGTAATGTAACGTAACATAACATAACATAACAACATAACATAACATAACATAACATAACATAACATAACATAACATAACATAACATAACATAACATAACATAACATAACATAACATAACATAACTTAACATAACATAACATAACATAACATAACACAACACAACACAACACAACACAACACAACACAACACAACACAACACAATACAATACAATACAATACAATACAATACAATACAATACAATACAATATAATAATATATTATCAGTAAATTCAACATTAAAAAATTATGGCCTTTTTTTTAAAGCACTATGCTATTTATGTGAACTCTCCATAATGGTTCTATTGTATAGGAAAAAAATGAGCTTCAATTCTCTCTCTCTCTCTCTCTCTCTCTCTCTCTCTCTCTCTCTCTCTCTCTCTCTCTCTCTCTCTCTCTCTCTCTCTCTCACACACACACACACACACACACACACAAACACACACACACACACACACACACAAATACACCCCACGGAGATTGCTTGGAAATCTGAATTATCATTTCTATTTTATATTCATAAGGTTAGCCTTAAGATTCCATTAAACAAGGGTCGTGTCAAAGAAATCTGGCTTGCAAATATTTCTGGAACATGCTGGAACAACATGTGAAAGTAAACACACTGTCACTGCAAGCAACACATCAAATTGGTTACTCCCATGTAGAACTGTCTCTCAAAACTGAAATAACAGGAAAAGCTCATAAGGGATCTTCCAAGGAAATGTCCACTTCCATTTATGATCTCAGAATTACAAAAATACACCCAAGAGCTAAGAAACACTTTGCTCACAATGGTTACAATAGGAGCCCCAAACCAAGGGCATGCTTTGGCTGTCCATATTTACAAATCCTTATGTTAGTCTTTTTATGCCTTTCTAAACACAGAGATAACAATAGAAAAAAAACAAACAATCCATATTGATTTTTCATGGTCTTACATATTGATTGGAAGGCAAATTCATGTGTAACAGATCAATAATTAATTTATTGCTAGAATAGCAAAATAAAATATCCATATTGTCAGACATTTGAGGTAGGAAAAATCAGGAAACAAACTCCTCAAGAGTGACTGGACCTCCACTTTATTGACATAGTAATGATATAAATATATATTCTATTTCTATATACCTATAATAACAGAATATTGAAATCCCATATTTTCCCTTCCTCTCTCTTATACCCTAAGGAGTTAAGGTGTAACCAGTTTAAATCTCTTTTTGATGCTTATTTGTTCCCTAGGCTTGAAATATGCTTTGGTAGCTGTCATCACATAGTTTCTGCAACTTTATTTCTCTGGCTCGCTACAACTTTTGAGTGGCAGAACACCATAGGACTGTATGCCTTGCTGGCAGAAATAAGGAGGAAGAAACATGCACAAAATTGGCAATCCATTATAGAGAGCAGCAACTAAAGCATCAGTGACACTACATTATAAGAATTCATTAAGTGTTATCTGCTATCAGTCATCTGAGCTGGAATACAGTATGTCAGAGTGACCTGCATAGAGAACTTGCACTTTTTGCAAGCGTCCCAGTTATATTTTCAGAATAAGAGTGAATTGTGTAAGATGATACAATATATGTCCATTATTGTGACCTATTTCCAAGTTGATCTAAATGATAAATGATTAAAATGATGGAAAGATAATGATACCATTTCTGATCAATATAAAAATAGTCACTTCTGGCAAGAAATTTTGTTCTTTACACTGTTCCAGTTTTCTATTTTTTTCCACTTATTGATTTTTCTTTCTGTCTCTTTTCTTTCTTTCTATTGCTCCAGTTGTTAGAAATGAAAGAATCTTTTACTCACTGAACTGGATTGATGGATAGGAGCTATCAGCACACAAGGTTTAAAATCTTAAGAATGTTTATGACACATACTGCAGAAGCCTAGACTTACTACTTTATTTCTCCAATGTTTTTATATTACATATCTGGCATATTTAAAGTTATTCTTAAGCATTTTAAAATATTTAAAATAAATGTATACAACTCTGTCCTTCCTTCGTATTAATTTTTAAACTAATCATTCAGTATCAAAGAGCTACTGATTCATTTCAGGCAATATCGTCTTGTCACTGTAGTTGTGCATCACATTCTGACTCACTGAATAGCAATGGAACAAATTCAGATTCAGGGAACATGAAATCAATCCTTGTACTCTTTGGCAAAAAATAAAGCTAATTTCTAGACATTAGTGTCTTCCTATAGACATCTTTATAAGCATTAATGTTTAAATTAAAGCAATTTATAAGATCACAGGAATGAGTTTTTAGATTGCTCATCTGATAAAACAAGACATACCACCTTAGAGTATAAGTGATGGGTGCTGCCTTTTATCACTTCCACCAATAAAACTCCTTACAAATTAAAACTTAACATATCAAGGGTTATTAAACTGTGGTTTTAATTGACATGGTTTTTCATAAATCGTAAAGAGCCAAATTAGAGAGTTTTTTCTACCAATTTTCATTCAAATTTCATTGAAAATATACTTGAGCACTCTGTGTTCATCATGCTTCTCACAGAGATATCAGTAATCTCCCAACACACATACACATACTGTCCAAGTAGTAAAGAAGAGAAAGTACAATCTTCCTTCCTCCTTCCTTCCTTCCTTCCTTCCTTCCTTCCTTCCTTCCTTCCTTCCTTCCTTCCTTTCTTTCTTTCTTTCTTTCTTTCTTTCTTTCTTTCTTTCTTTCTTTCTTTCTTTCTTTCTTTCTTTCTTTCTTCTCTCTCTTTCTTTCATCATACTGTTCATAAAGTCTGAAATAAAGTGAAGATTTTGCAAAGCTGTAAAGGAGTGTTGTGATTTAACAAAGCTGTGATTCAATCACCCACCTAAAGAAACTATGAACTGAAGTGGGGATCTACTTTAAAGAAGCGAATCAAATTAGATTGACTTTCAGTTGCTGCTGATCTTATGGACAACATGCAGTGTTGTAACTTTACTTTCATACATTGACAATACGTGAGTGGCATAATAGGCTCTCTGACACTGACAAGAATAACAGGCCAAGAAATGTTATCTCCGTTGCTCTCTACTTATCACAAATCTTTTGGAATGGTGAGACAAACATTGCTTTGAATTTCCTTAGCTCTCAGCTTTTTTTAACAAGACTGCTCTGTCTTCTACTAATGAAGTAAACTTCATACTGTGCCAGATTAAAATCCCCTAAGACTCTGTGAGTGCTAAATGAAGGGCTTTTATTTACCACAGCCTTTGGCTGCTTGTCCCTCTTATGTAAATTGGCTAAAAATGTAATCAACTTCATAGCCACTTTTCCAGATTTCAAACCTTTTTTCCATTTTGGTCACAATGATGATCTTACATTCTGTTCAGATGGTCCTATTCATTATATTCCCCAAGTAGCAGAATCCTCTGCTTCTTTACTGCTTTCACCCATGCCAAGAAAGCAAGCTTCAATTACCCCTTTCTGCAAGAAAATCTTTTGAAGATTGATGAAACCATATTTAATCTATATCTATTACTGTTGACTGCTCTTGTCATTTCCACTAAAAGCAGGAACTCAAGAGAACTCTTGTCAATTTCACCCAGTGAAGAGAAAAAAGAAAGCAAAACAACAACAACTTGATTTTTTATTTACTGCACTTGTTAAACAACAACAAACCACAGAATCAGCCTTTTAATGCAGACAGCTCATTATAAAATGGCTATCAAAAGCAATGAATGGGAATTAGGGAGATATGCCCTATCCAAGGCCTTTATCCCCAAGAAACCTTTGCTGGACCTAAAGATCCTAAAAATTTTTTGTTTATTCTCCAAATTTACACTTTAGGGAAGGTGGTAAAGAAGTTGATTGGGCTTCAGTTCCAGACATTCTTGAAGGGGATGGATTATCAGAATTTATTTTTTGCCAGGTTTCAAGCCAGGTTATAATATGGAGACAGTAGTGGTCATGGTTGTTAATATGGAGTCAGAATGGCAGTGCTGAACCCATTGCTACTCCCCTTGATCTCTTAGCAATTTTTAATAGCATTAATCATCGTGCCATTCTGAACTACATGCAAAGTTTGGGAACGGAGGACACAATGTTCCAGTGTGTCTCCTGTGTGTGTGTGTGTGTGTGTGTGTGTGTGTGTACAGTTTCAAATAGTGTTAATTGGATAAGTCTCTGGCCCTTCACTTGTGAGCTGCTGTAGGACTTAACTCTCTTACTCGTTCTATTTAGCATCTAGATGAAACTGATGGGTAAAGTTGAGTTTTGTTTTGCTTTTTTATTTGGATGGTGCAATATTGTCCATCAAAGCACTATGCTGAATCCAGCCTCTGCAGGAAAGTTTTCTGTAAGAATTGGGCTTCCAGCTTGGTTTGGGGACAGCTGAAATATATGTTTCATATTACTACTGTACATCTACATTATTCCTGCTTTAGGAATAATTATTCCTAAATAATTCAGATCCAGAAATTCTAATTAATAGTCACTAACCAAGTAACCGAGACTGACTACCAGCCTACTCTTCTTCAAAATCTTGTTGAAATTTGGGCTTGTTTCATGACTAAGTAATTCTCTAAAAATATTTGGATTCACCAAGTAGTTCATCCTTCAAATAAGTTTACCTATTTTGTGAGTTTCCTTTACCTGTCACAAAAATAATTTATAGAATCTTATTTTGACCAACTTCTATATGTTCACAAAATAGCTCAAGTTTAGTGTTTGTATTTGTATTTAAAATAAATTGATCTCTAAGAACCCTTCAGTTGGTGTTATCTGCATTGGCCCTCTTTTTTTCTTAAACTACTAGACTTGCATTTAGAAATATCAATGCACTGCAAGGTTTGCCATCAGTCAGACTATGGACTACCCTCAAGTCTTAGAGTGCTTTGAAAAAGAACTCAGATTGGATCAGTTTGGATCAAGGCACAATTTTACAATATATTTATAAGAATGAGAAAAATGTAAATGGATATAAAGTCATTGATCTCCCCCCCCCCCGCAAGTTTCATTTACTGATTTATTTTCAGCAGAATGAGTGAAATTGACAGTAACATTATTGTATGACAAGTGTAAAGGATTAAGTATACCCAGTTTCAGAAAGGTCAGTGCAGTAGATTTGCAGCTAGACTTTTTAATATTATGCTAGTGTTTTAAAGAAAGATGCCTTATTGTTTTTTAACAAAATGTGATGACAATTTTAGTCTCATAAGCAGAGAAAACTTTAAATGTTTTCATTTAAGGGACTTGGAGGAAGACAAAGAGTGGACACTTAAGAGGCATTTGAGAGGTACTTTTCACTTGAGGTGAAAATAAGAAGTGAGGAAGTGATGATGATCATTAAAATAATTGGTGCAACGGTGAGATAGATGCAACTACTTTCCAGGGAATGATCACTCTGCTACATTTAACATAAGCATAGAACATCATGAAATGAGGCTTCTGGAATTAAGTAGCAAAGTGAATAAATTGGAATTTTGGTCTACTTTTACTACTACTACTACTACTACTACTACTACTACTACTACTAATAATAATAATAATAATAATAATAATAATAATAATAATAATAATAACTACTATTATTATTAGTAGTATACTAGAAAGATGTACTGAGTACTAGAGAGAGATTAAATTGGCCTACAAATCAAGAACAGAAAAAAGACAAAGCATTACATGGCCAGTATACTAAAAAAAAAGCAAAAAACAAAACGAAAACGAAAACAGATAATAAGAAGACCTGGCAATGGCTAAGAGCAGGAAAGTTGAAGAAAGAGACCAAGTGGCTAATTCTGGTCTTAAGAAGAAATGCATAGAAAATCAGAATTGAGACCTCAACAGATAGCAAGTGCCACCTGTGCAAAGAAGCTGAAGAAACAGAGGGTCAGCTGGCTAGCTCCTGCAAGAGGATCATACAGACTGGCTAGAAACAATGGCATGAGAAAGTAGCAACAATGGTGCATTGGAAGATATGCAAGAAATACCATTTGTCTACAAGCAAGAATAGATGGGACCATAAAATAGACAAAGAAATAGAAAATGAAAAAGCTAAAGTGTTCTGGGACCTTAGAATTCAAACAGACAGGCACATGTCACATAATATGCCAGACTTAACAAATGTCAATAACAAAGAAGTCTGGATAACAGATGTGGCAGTACATGGAGATAGCAGAACAGAAGAGAAATGGCAGAACTGGAGAAGATAACAAAATACAAAGACCTGCAAATAGAAATAGCAACAACACTTAGACTTCACATTACTTTACAGCCCTCTCTAAGTGGTTTACAGAGTCATCACATTGCCCTCAACAATCTGGATCCTCATTTTACCAAACTTGAGCAGGTGAGAATTGAACTGCTGAATGGCTGGCAGCCAGCAGTCAGCAGAAGTAGCCTACATTACAGCATTCTAACCACTGCACCATCACATTTTTTCTGATTGTGGTAAAAAAGGTAGTACCAAGACATAGATGCTTCAAGACCATAGGCATTGACAATTTCACCATCAGTCAATTGAAAAAGGAAGCTTCACTCAGAACAGCTTACTTCCTGTGATGATACCTGTAACATCATCAAACATCTATTGGAGGTCATCTAGTCCAACCCCCTGCTCAGACAGGAATACCATTTCTATACCATTTCAGACAAATGCCTGTCTAGTCTCTTCTTAAAAACTTCCAGTGTTGGAGCATTCACAGCTTCTGGAGGCAGGTTGTTATGACTGTCAGGAAATTTGTCCTTTGTTCTAGGTTGCTTCACTTTTTGATTAGTTTTCATCCATTGCTTCTTGTCCTGCCTTCAGGTGCTTTGGAGAATAGCTTGACTCCCTCTTCTTTGTGGCAGCCCCTGAGATATTGGAACACTGTTATCATGTCACCCCTAGTCCTTCTCTTCATTAAACTAGACATACCCAATTCGAGCAACTGTTCTTTATGATTTAGCCTCCAGTCCCCTAATCATCTTCGTTGCTCTTCTCTGTACTCTTTGAAGAGTCTCAACATCTTTTTCACATCATGGTGACCAAAACTGGATGCAGTATTCCAAGGCATAGTAAAGTGGTATTAACAGTTAACATGATCTTAATTCTATCCCTCTGTTAATACAGCTTAGAATTGTGTTGGGGTTTTTTGGCAGCTGCAGTACTCTGCTGACTCATATTTAAGTGATTGTCCACTAGGTCTCTGAGATCCCTTCCACAGTTACTACTATTGAGCAAGGTACCACCTATACCAGGGGTAGGCAACCTCGGCTCTTTTATGACTCATGGACTTCAACTCCCAGAATTCCTGAGTCAGCTGCTGACTTAGGAATTCTGGGAGTTGAAGTCCATGAGTCATAAAAGAGCCGAGGTTGCCTACCCCTGACCTATACTATACTTGTACATTTGGTTTTTCTTGCCTAAATGTAGAACCTTACTTTTTTCACCATTGAATTTCATTTTGTTAGATAGCACCCAATGTTCAAGTCTGTCAAGATCCTTCTGCATCTTAAGCCTAGCTTTTGGTAATGACTTTGTTTGCCTGTAGGTGTTTGCTGATTTGTTGCTTGATTATCTTTTCCAGAATCTTCCCAGGTATTGAGGTTAGGCTGATAGGTCTGTAATTTCCTGGATCCATTTTTCCCCTTTTTTTGAAGATGGGAACTACATCATCTCTTTTCCAGTCCTCTGGTACTTCCCCAATGATCCAGGATCTTTGTAAGATATAGTTCAGTGATTCTGAGATCACATCTGCCACTTCCTTCAGAACCTTGGGGTGTAGTCCATCCGGTCCTGGTGATTTGAACTCATTTAGGATGGACAGGTACTCACCAGTTTCTTGCCTATCTTAACTTGTGTTTCTAATCTGTTTTTTACAGTACTTTTTTGATAGGTTGGACTGTTTTTTCCCCTTTGTGTAAAGAGAGATACAAAAACAAGTTAAGTAGTTCTGTTTTCTCTCTGTTGCTTGTCACCTTCTTGCCACTTTCTCCCACTAATGGACCAATCATTTCCTCTTTTTTTCTTGTTTTTACATATTGAAAGAAGCTTTTTGTTATTTTTTACTTTGGTCGCAAAGTCATATTCTGCCTTAGTTATGTGCCCCTCTTTCCACTTTTTATACTTGTCCATTTTTCTTTCAATTTATCAGAGAGTTCTTTATGCAGCCATGCTGGCTTCTTTTGAGAGCTGTTATTTTTCTTCTTTGTTGGTATTGCGCTAGACTGGGCCTTTATTATCTCACTTTTCAAAATTTCCAAAACTTCTTGAGTTGTTTTCCCCTTGGGGATTCTCATACATGGAATCCTTTCCAAGCTCTCTCTAAATTTATTGAAATTACCTCTCTTAAAATCCAAGACTAGTTTGGCTGTGTTCTATCGCTTGTGCTTGCATGTTGAATTTCAATATTGCATGATCACTTTCCCCCAAGGTTCCTGTGGCTTTATCACCTTCTATCATTTCATCTCTGTTAGTGAGAATTAGGTTCAATATGGCTGATCCCCTAGTTCTCTTCTCTATTTTTGGGGAGACAAAGTTGTAGGATAGAATTAGAATTAGAATTAAAATTAGAATTAGAATTAGAATTAGAATTAGAATTAGAATTAGAATTAGAATTAGAATTAGAATTAGAATTAGAATTAGAATTAGAATTAGAATTAGAATTAATTAGAATTAGAATTAGAATTAGAATTAGAATTAGAATTAGAATTAGAATTAGAATTAAAATAGAGCTGTAAGGGATCTTGGATTCTTCTAGTCCAGCCCCCTGCTCAAACAGGAGAACCTACACCATCTCAGATAGGTGAATGTCCAGTCTCCTCTTAAAAATCTCCAGTGATGGGGCACCCACAATTTCTGGGGGTAAGCTGTTCCACTGGTTGATTGTCTGCTAGATTTATCAGCATCTTCCAGTTGGTGCAGAGTTTGTCTCCCAGTTGACGTCAGAGTAATTAATGTCTCCCATTACTATTTTGATGTGCTTCCTACATACCTTAGTTAACTGATTATCAAAAAGTAAATTATTTCCTCTGTTTGGTTGGGTGGCCTATAGTATACACCTATGACAATAACATTTCCCCCCTTTTATATTGACCCAATGCATTCAAGACAGTTTTCATCATTGTTGTGTTCTATTTCTGTAGAGATGTAGTTATTTCTTATATAGAGAGAAACTCTACCCCCACTTTTATTTAGTCTGTTTCTTTTAAATAATTTAAATCTGTCTAGCTGTATGTTCCATTTTGTGGGTTTCATCCCACCAAGTTTCTGTCATGATATCAATATTATATCTGCCCTCATTTACATGAACGTCTAGTTCACCCTGTTTATTGCTCATACTATATAAATTTAATAAAATAAATAAATACTCTGTGCATTGGTGTATAGACATTTGAGTCCTTTATGACTGACCCTGTGTTTACTTTCTACATAAGATGTGTGGTGCCTGAGTTCCCCTATTTTTTACCACCTGTTTGATTAGTGTACTTGGTGTGGCACTCACTATTAAAAGCTTGATTTTGCTTGACATCTAGGTTGATATTTTTGTCCAAGCACACCTCTATGTTACATACACTGATAACCCTATAAATTTTTGATTGCCGGGGACAGGAATGTTCTGTATCAATTAACTCACTGTCCCCATTGTTCAGTTTAAATATTTCTCCAGAAAATCTGTGAATTTATTGCCAAGTAACTCAGTTCCTTTCTTTGATGGATGCAAACCATCTTTTTTGTACACTTTTTCATTGGACCAGCTGCAGACATCATGACTAATATAACCAAAGCCTTCCTCTTTACACCACTCCTTTAGCCACATATTGAATTCTGCTATAAACTGCCCTTTTACATATTGTTCCTTATACACTGGTAAAACATCTGTAAAAGGAAGCCTACAGCCTATCCTGCTAAGTTCCTGCCCCAAGCTCTGTAAATCATTCTGCACAGAGAGTACATCTTTTGGGGACAGATAGATAGTGCCAAGATTTACAATAGCATCCACATTACAGTTCTTGCTGGTATTCTTGACTATGTTAAAAATATGCTTCTTGTCCCTAATGGCAGTAGTACCTGGAAGACACCTGACCTCTTTAAAAACCTCTGTATCCTTTCCTAAATTTACATCCCTTATAATTGAATCACCAGAAGGTGGCTTCTCTTTTTGGATGCCTTGCTTTTCTTGCATGACTGATGTGTGATACCCAATTCACACATTCCACTGTCCAAAACAAGTTCTTCATCTTGGACCATGATCCCCCTGCTTGTTTGAGTTATCATCATAACAAGTACCTTGACCTGTCTCTTTAGTGTCCCTGTTAAGGTCAGCAAGGGCAGCAAGGTATCTATAATGCAGAAACACAGAGAAAGCTTTGTATTTATAGTACCTAGCTCTCACCCTGCCAGATCCCACGATTTTCCAAACTGCCCTTCTCCTGCAGGATCCTTGTAGTAGAGGGAGCTGATAGTGTGGCAGCTTAGATAAGTAATCTGTCCTTGTAGACTAGTGATTTATTTACCGATAGAACAGTTTCCAAGTTTGAAAAAAGTATTGTGAAAGACAACTGCAAAACAAGTGTTGCACTGAACTAAGCCAGACATTCCGAAATAAAATGAAATCACAATCTCAGACGCACTTGCCCAGAATGTACTACTGTGGTTTTAGTTTTTCAGTTATATGATTCGGGCCACTACCTTTCTCCTCTGCACCCCCTCTTAACTCAAATAAAACATAAAAGTATATGATAATAATCATATTATTGTACTGTTGTTTCAGCATTATATGGTTTTATTGTAAATTGTCAGGAGAATATGTTGATTATAACAGTATGCAACATAAATTTGCTTATTTAATATAACATACACCTTGCAACTATTTTAAAAATATTTTATTAATTTTTTATAATTGCAAATCTTTAGTGCTTAATAAACAACATGTCTAGCTCCTTGTATTTAACATTAATAATAATACCTCTTCCATTCCTACTATCTATTCCATTTGTCTAGCCATTTGTAAAAATTATCCTATATTTGAAAGCATTCTGTATCTTCTTTCCCTTTCATTTTCAATGTAAGCCTATCTATTTCCGCACAGTCCACAATTTTCTTAACTATGTCTTCTTCAGTTGGTGTTTCTTCATTTTTCCAATACTGTGCAAATGTAATTCTCTTTGCTGTTAGTACATGTAATATTAAATATACACATTCTTTATCATAGCTTTCTGGAATTATATGTAAAAGAAATAGTTCCGGCTTAAAATCTAAATGTTTTCTTAACATTTTCTCTAACCACATATGTATTTTTGACCAGAATTTTTTTGCTTTAGGGCATGTCCACCAAAGGTGGTAATACATGCCTGGCTTTTGTTTACATTTCCAACAGTTGCTAGACATATTTTTAAACATTTTTGCTAATCTTGCAGGTGGTAAATGCCATCTATAAAACATTTTATCTAAATTTTATTTATAGGTAGCTGCCCTTGTTATTTTATAGTTTGTTTCCCACAAGTTTTGCCATTTTTCTAACTCTAAATTGTGCCCAAAGTTTTCTCCCCATGTTATCATTGTTTCTTTGACTTGTTCATCTTCCATCTTTAAGTTTAACAAAAAGTTATATAGTTTCTTAATCAGTTTTTCATCTGATGACAATAGTATCTGTCCTTCTACTAATTCCTATTTTCAAAACAAGTACCGCTGAATTTCCAAAATGTTAAATATTTTAAAATATAATTTTCAGGTTTAAATAAATGCAATTGCCATTATTTTCAAGCTTTACACTTGTCCAGTGAAAGTGTTTCTTGTTACAATATAAAGAAATATATTTCAACGGTCTAAAAAGAATTTTGTTATAGTTTACAAGAAAGAGCAAATAGGCAGCTGGCAAGCAGTGCATATCTTATGTGCTCACATTCTCAATGAGATTATAGTTATTTGCCACCAGCTGTTTGTGCTGCAGCAATAACTGTGGACCAATTGACCAAGGATTATTGCTTCCTCCCTACTTACGGTGAAGTATTTTCATATTCTACCACTAACACTGATGAAGGGCCATGTGGGGAACTCTAGTAAGTATTGCATAATCAAATAGTTTCCCAACTAATGCTACCTTTTAAATTGACCTATATATTATACCAGTCTAAAACTAGTCAGGCATATGACTCAGCTGCTCCAACAATGATCTTTTAAATTAATTTGTTATGAAGAAATATAAGAAATAACTGGGCTTCAAATATGGGCCATAGAGTGGTGATCTTCCTTTATGTTGTAGCACCTCTGATCAGCAAGTCTAAAGTCAACCTGGCATGTCCACTTGTATCTCTCTGTCTCTAGTGCTTGCTAATCTCAACGATGCCAACAATCATAAGTTGGGTTCATTTGATATAGTCTATGTTTCTAATATTTCTGCTAAAATCAATGTACTTTATAACTTGTAGGAGCATGGTTTTCATTTTGTCCCTTTCCCCCAAATAATGAATTTAGACCAAATTATACATGGAAAAAGAAGGTTATATGGAAAAAGGGAATACTATCAACTCCAATATGCTTGATAGAATAGTGTTGGTTTACAAATATAAATGTTTAGCAAGTAGTAAGATATGCATTGAAGATTACATGTAATTAAATTTGTTTCATAGTTGTACACAATTGTATCACTGTTGTTCCTCCATTTAACTATTTTCTTATTTTAGGAATATCACAAAAATTTCAGTAGTTCCTTTTTCTTATCAGACAAGTGCTATAAATCGTATGGAAAAATAGTTTCTTTTATGGAAACTGAGAAGGCACATACCAAATATATAACTGTTGGAACTTGATAGTTGTCAAGGTTGATTGTCCCATTGAATATCTAGCTTCACAATACACACATTGTATATTGTGTATATTTGTTTGTTTGATATGATAGAATATTGCTGTTCTGTTTACTCTTAATAGAACACAAACATATAGATAAAATTTATCCTATATTTTTTATTATTGTTGGCATTATATGCTTTTTTTTCTCCCATCCCTGAAAAATAGAGTTCTCTGAATAACAAGAAAAGACATAGAGGTAAAAAAAACAAGAAAGTAGTAAATGGATTATTTGTAAGGATAAGCAAGTACATGTAAATATTTTTATAAGATTTTCACTATGGCTGTCCCAAACAGAATATGCATAGTCAGATACATCAATAGAGGTTTGGCAACTATCTAGTATTTTGACTACTGAGAAGTCTTGTAATGATTTCAGAAACAAAACCATGAAATTGTTATCTGTGTTTCTTGCTCTCAAAATGTTTGACTCTCTCTCTCTTTCAAATATTGTGGTTACTATGAGAGAGTGCTACAATCTTTTGTCGTACTGTGTGCTGCAATGTAGCCATTTGTCAGAATGTCACACGCTCTGCAGGATCTCATTGAAGTGTCATGCCCTCAAACCCATTCCTCCTGCCAACAGAGAGATACAATAAAACATGGCTAAGCACTGTGAAGAAAATAAATCGTTTTGTTTGCCAGTATGTTGGGAAACATAGCTTCACTCCAAGCAGCACTTCTCCATGTTATCTAAACGTAGTTCATCACAGCTGCAGATAGCAGCTGTGGAACACAGTCTACTGAATCGTTATTTAGAGGTTTTCCTGAACAATTTCTACTAATGGATAAAATTGTTATGTTTCTCATTATTTGATTCACCAAAACCAAATGGAAAAGTTTCTTTTCTTCACCTTTTAAAAATCATTAATTGCACATTTTATTCTGACAGTCAAATATGTAACTAAAATAGTTAAGATGTTATGTTTATTTATTTAATTTATACCCACTCTAATCAATCAATCAATCAACCCTCACCTTTCTCTCTAACTGGTGAGGATAATCTAATCAAAGCCAATTATCCACACTTTTGTTCACATTGCTAATTTATTTTGTCTTTTGCTTTTTATTCTCTTAAAAAAAAACCAACACCACCTTGCAACAGCATAATGTTTAATTTGGCAGCTATTTTGTCTGACCCCCGAATTATTTTGGTTCATTTGCTCTTTTCAGTCAAGAATCACTACATCTACTATTAATGAAAATATATATGAAAATATATCAAAAGTTCTGCATCAGTAACAAGAATTGCTTTTGTTTAAGATGGATCTTTCAGACCTTTGCTGCCCAGTTTTATCAGGAAAACAAGATCTATCTTAGATAACAAAATGACAACTCAGAATTTTAATCTTAACCAACCTTGATTTATTTTGGGGGTAGTTTTTAAAATAAAGAACTATTTATATCAATATCAAGGTTCAGTCACCACTTATATTAGAACTTGGAATATATTGTTATTTAAATACAATATTGTTTGAAACTTTTCCAAATACAGAGCTTAATTTACTTTCTTGCTTTTGAAATTTGCATTTTAACCAAGGTGTGTATGGGGGAATAATTCTCTCCATTTGTGTACAGAAATGAAAAAAAGTATTTATTACATTGATAATTCTGGCATCCTGAGTAACTTTTTTTGAGATGGGCAGTTATGGAAACTGTAACAATCAATCAATATTTTTATTAACAGTTTTGAACATTTATTAGGAATAGCAAGAGCACTTAGACTTATATACCTCTTCATAGTGCTTTACAGCCATCTCTAAGCACAGTCAGCCTATTGGCCCCCCCCAAAAATAAAATAAATCTGGGTCCTCATTTTACTGACCTCAGAAGGATGGAAGGCTGAGGCAACCTTGAACTGGTGAGAATTGAACTGCTGAACTGCTTGTAGCTGGCAGTCCCCAAAAGTAATCTGCAGTACTTCATTCTAACCACTGAGCCACCACGGCTCTATTATCTGGTACATATAGTTTTTATATAATTATATAATTAATATAATTTTATATAATTATTAGAAATATCAAATGTTAAGATTCTATTCTCTTGGAAGAAAAGTAATTGGAAGATGATATTGTTTTTAGCTCTCTCTGTGTCTCTCTCTGTGTATGTGTGTGTCTTTTAAATAATAAGGAAGTTGGTAAAGAAATGCATTCTTCTGTCTTCATTGTTCTCTGACCTTCTAGTATGCTATCAACAAGACAGTGGAAACTTACTATGTTTGTTTTATCCAACAGTATTCCTTTGCACAATTTGGGAGAATAGGTCCTATTCAACACAATGGGTTTTATTTCTGATTTTCCCTTGACACAAAAATTAGTTATTGAATATGAATAATTTTGCTTTGGAACTCTGCCTCAGAAAATTTACCTAGTCTTAGGCTTCCAGTTCGCGCGCATGGCGCTTCTGGATGCGCAGGAACAGTCCGCTTCCTGCCACCTATTTCTTTCTTTTCTGGAGGACCCTGAAAAGAGTCATAAATCACCCTGGAGGGGCGATCACTGAGAGGAGGACTTCCCTGCGGTTGCGGAAGGCTGGCAGCCCTCCGCTTGAATCTGGGACAATCTCCTTTGGCCCGAAGAAGAAGAGACCGGACATAAAGATGGCCGGTCACTAAGCCACTCCCTGCCGAAAACCAAAAACACTACCCAGAACTAAGAAGCAATCTGGAGGACCTGGGTGAGCCTTTACCTTTTATATTCCCTTAACCATCCTCCTGTGGGACTTTCCTGAAAATTTATTTCCCCATCTTTTGAAAAAACGGCGAATATCTACTCTGGGAACAAACCTTAAAGCCTTAAAGCTTTAAAAGAAATTTAATTAATTCAGCAAAGAATCTAAGCAATTTCATCTCAAAAAAGCTCCTATTTTTGGCTAGGGATCCACTCTCCTATTTTCTCTCTAAGCTGTGAATTAAGGAAAAAAATTGAACTAATGTTACAAAAACTCTATATTAATTTGAAAAAAAAGTTTTTACATTGCATTTTATATGTTATTGATGACATCTTGTGGCAAAACCTGGTAAAGCAACTAAATTTCTTTTTTCTGTTGTGAGAGCTGACTGAATAACAGAGCTGTCCTTTACATTATTCTTAAATATAAGTGTGGGAACACCTGGCACTGAAAACAACTCTTTTGGAGGTGGATAATCCTTGATTCTTATTAAAATATCCTCCATGGAAGATTTAGCTGCAAACAATAACAAAATGGATGAATATATACCACCACTTGTTTATAAACTGATACTGGACACAATTTTGGCAATGACAGAGCAAATTAAAGCCAAAGTGCAAGAAAAATCTGACAAATCAAAGCCACCAAATCAAAGTCTGACTTTAAATGAGGAAAAGATAACCCAAAACCAATAGAAGTGGAAACTAACACTAAAATAGGAGATTTCAAAGAACAACAAAAGCAACCTACAGAAAACCTTAAAGTCCAAACTTTAATGGCAACTACAAAACTTACAACTCAAAAAGCAACGACACCTGAAGAAAGCAATACTAAGAGTGAAGACACTAAAGGCCTTCAAATACACTATATTGAGAATTGAACTAATTAAATGACAACCGTAACACCAGCTACTACTTTCTACCTAACCCAGATAGAATTGGAAGAACAAAAAGACTTGACTGATCTAATGAAAACTATATTACATTAATCATCAAAAACTGAACTATCGCTTCGGCAACACATATACTAAAATTGGAACGATACAGAGAAGATTAGCATGGCCCCAAAAACTGAACTATCAAAGGAAAACTACAATGTCTACAAAGGGGACATTTTTCTTGCAAAATTGACATTTGGATACGTTCCCTGGATTCAAATAAGGACTATAGGAAGAAAGGAAGATACATTTGAGAATTTAAAGATGCCAAGAGGGAAGCCTGATTGGCACAAAAGGAAGGCAAGAGTTAGATTTTTTAAAAAAAAAACTGAACTTGTTTCTTTTTTGGGATTCCTAAAGATAGAGTATAAAAATACCTTTCAATGGATTAAGGGGAATCTCAAAAAAATATAACTGATTCTACTTTTAGCTTTTAGTTCTGTAAGGAAAAACAAAAGTAAGCTCTTAGAATATAATTCTGAACTATACTATAGAATTTGGACTGATATATCAAAAGATAGTATTTTAACAATTGATGTACGGTTAAGTTGACTTATAGAATATATTAGTTGCTACTTTTGAACTATATTATAGAATCTAGAATTTTATATATAAAAGATAATATTTTAATAATTGTTGAACGGTTAAGATAAAAAATATACTTCTAATAATTGGTGATTTGTTAAGATGAAAACTAGACTTTAATGGTAAAACATAAGAATGTTTTGTAACAAACAATGTAAGTTTTGTAGACAAGAGAATTATTCTCTATTGAAATAGGGAATTGTGGGTTACCCAAAAATTAAGCTTTCTTTTGTATACTATAGGCTATTCTAGAATATTCTATTGCAATTAGATAAAATTTAAAAACAGGATATTGATATGTATTAATGAAAATATGTTGGAAATTTTGTTAATTGACTAGGTACAACTAGAAGTGTATTAACCTGTTTATTTTGACTATGTGATAACTAAGGGAATCAGAGAGGGAATCCCTGTTGATGTAACATGAACTATTTACAACTTGTTACTTGTTATTTTGACTACGTAACCACCATATTACTTCACAAATACATGTATATGTAAATATTAAAAAACAATCAAACTTGGGATTTTTCCTATCATGTTAAGACAATTTAATTTAAACATATTCAAAATCAGAATTTCCAGTTAATTATACTAAAAAAAGTTGTGACAGATAGCAAATTGCACACTTTTTATTCAAAATTTATTGGACTGTAAATGGTTAAGTTCTTGAGAAGAAAATGTCTTTCTCATGTCTGGAATCAGCATTTTTGGTAAATTATACTAAAGAAAATTATGATGCATAAAATGGCACAGTTTTTCTGTTTGCTGTTACTTATTTATGAATTCATCATGATAACCCAGGGAATGGAAAGTGGCAGTTTTATCAAAAGGGTATGTTGCATTTTTCTTAATAATCACTTCTGACATTTTAGTAGCAGGGAAACATAGATTTTGAACATGGGAAAAATAGATGGAATGTAGTAAAGTGTAGTAAACAAGTATAGGTCTAAGTTTATTCAGTCCAGCTGATGCTGCACCTATGACCAGAATCTCCAGCAATCTAAAATTTTCTGCATGCTTTGACCTATAAATTATGTTACATCCCAGACAGCATGGGCAAAAGCTATGGATTTTTTTTTTCACTTAAAAGTCATTCTGCGTTGACTGTGACAACTACTCAGACCCACTTGAAAAAAAAATTGAATTTCTTTCATCTCTCCTGTTCTTCCTCCTTTAGCAATAGCAGGATGTTTGGAGGTGCACAACTTCAACTTATCCTGATGTTCCTTTGGTTACTAGAACAAAACACAGTTTCTGAGCCTGAGTAACAGGCAGGTTATATAGACTGGAGAAAATAATCCGCATCGTTCACTGGAAGCAAAGAAACTAACAAATAAGTAATACAAAATTGATTTAGTGTGTAGATACTATAAAGGTTATTTAGGATTTCTTATTTTATCTGAACAGTTACTGCAGAAAATGGTTTTCTGTAAGTATAGGTTGTTTTTTTTAAAAAATGGTCATATATAATCTAAAGCTTGTAGAACTGAATCCAAAGCAGAAAGGAATTTCAAGTTACTGAAACATGTTTTGTCTTCTTAAATTGAAGGGGTGAATTCTAATTACTAATTATGTGGACAATTTTCTATACCGAAAGCTTACTATTATTCAATTAAAAAAAATTACAAGGATATCTGAAGCATATTTTAACTATCACTTTTATTAAGATACATCTACCAAAATAAACTGTGAATCATCATCATCATCATTTGTCAAGAATGAGAGGGTGAAGATCTTGTGGGACTTCCGAATACAGACAGATCGCCATTTGGAACACAACACGCCAGATATTGCAGTCATAGAGAACCAAAGCGTACAGTTGATTCATATCGCTGTACCAGGAGATGCCAGAGTCGAAGAAAAAGAACTGGAAAAAATTACAAAATACCACGACCTGGCCATTGAAACTGCACGATTATGGATGAAACGTGTAACAGTGATACCCATTGTCATTGGGGCACTGGGAACTATGTCCAAAAACTTTGAAAAATACATCAAGAAATTGCAGCTTCCTGCAATAACTCCAGGAAAGCTACAAAAAACTGTGCTACTCGGAACATCTTACATTTTAAGGAGATACCTGATTGATACCTAGGATGCTGGCAGCAACCCGTATCAACCATAAGCGCCAATCAATTTGAGTGTTCAGTTGACTGAGTTTCATGTTTAATGGGAAAAAGAATAATAATAATAATAATAATAATAATAATAATAATAATAATAATAATAATAATAATAATAATAATAATAATAATAATAATGAGTTGGAAGGGGTCTTGGAGGTCTTCTAGTTCAACCCCCTATTCATGCAGGAAACCCCATACCATTTCAGACAAATGGTTGTTCAGTCTCTTCTTAAAAACTTCTAGTGTTGGAGCATTCACAACTTCTGGAAGCAAGTTGTTCCACTGGTTAATTGTTCTGTCAGGAAATTTCTCCTTTGTTCCAGGTTGCTTCTCTCTTTGATCAGTTTCCACCCATTGCTTCTTGTCCTGCCTTCAGGTGCTTTGCAGAATACCTTGATTCCCTCTTCTATATGGCAACCCCTGAGATATTGGAAACCTACTATCATGTCACCTCTGGTCCTTCCCTTCATTAAATTAAAAAGGTAAAGGTAAAGGTTCCCCCACACGTGTGTGCTAGTCGTGCTAGTTGTGCTAGTGGATGTCTCCGTGGTCATGTGGCCGGCATGACTAGACACCAAAGGCACATGGAACGCTGTTAGACATACCCAATTCCAGCAACTTTATATGTTCTTTATATGTTTTAGCATCCAGTCCCCTAATCATCTTTGTTGCTCTTCTCTGCACTCTTTCTAGAGTCTCAACATCTTTTTCAAATTGTGGTGACCAAAACTGGATGCAATATTCCAAGTATGGCCTTACCAAGGCTTTGTAAAGTGGTATTGATTGTGTCCCTCTGTCAATGCAGCCTAGCAGTGTGTTGGCTTTTTTGACAGCTGCAGAACACTATTGGCTCATATTTAAGTGATTGTCCACTAGGACTCTGAGATCCCTCTCACAGTTACTACTATTGAGTAGGGTATTGTTTATACTATACCTGTGCATTTGGTTTTTCTTGTCTAAAGGTAGAACCTTACTTTTTTCACCATTGAATTTCATTTTGTTAGATAGCGCCCAATGTTCAAGTCTGTCAAGATCCTTCTGTATCTAAAGCCTATCTTCTGGACTGTTGGCTATTTTTGCCAGCTTGGTGTCATCTGCAAATTTGATGGGTTCCCCACCTATCCCTTCATCCAAACCATTGATTAAGTTGTTGAAGAGCACTGGGCCCAGAACAGAGCCCTGGTTCACCCCAGTGCACACTTTCCTCTACATGCAGTTCCATTGAGGACCACGTGCTCAATAGCCAATCAGTCAGCTATGAATCCATCTGATGGTGATTCTGTCTAACCCACATTTTTCTATCTTATCAAGTAGTAGGTTGTGGTCTACTGTACACTGTGTATATTATAATTCAGAAAATTTGTGAAGAATATTAACAAAGCAAATAAAGTAACATAGTTACACTGGTTATCCTTATTTCTCACCAAATATCAATGATTCCAAATGAATGAAATTGTACACATTTCCTGGTTAATTTAAAACTATTGGATGTAGATAAGTTGGATAAGATAAATTAAGTGGGGGCTTGTGACCATAAATTATGTAATCATAAAAGAACCATAACAATTCTTTTCCATGACTAGTAACGGAACAGAATAGAATAGAAAATATGTGTAATGTATTAGCTTTATATGCTGTAAGTGCTTGCTTATGTTGAACTAATTGCTAATGGTTGAAGTCACGAGTATGTTTTGTAATGGTTGCTGGGCCGGCCTAGACTGGTTGTCTCCAGCCAGTTAAGTAGGTTTTGGGCAGGAAACCACTGCTTTAAATGTATTGGTCGCCGCCTATCAGCCAACCATATAAATAGCTGTGCAGCAGCTCTTGCTTTGCTTCTGTTCTAACCTTCAATAAAGCCTGTTGCTGTTTGAACCTTCTGTCTCACTCAATGCCTGCAAGAACCAAATACACAACACTGGCAATGAAAGTGGGATGTGCTGCTTCATCGTAAGAGCCTGAAGTCACTAGGGGGGTGAGACCAGCACAGAGCCTGGTAGGGAACAGTGTCCCCCCTCTCAATCTGCCTAGTAAGCCACGCTGGAGACCACCCCACCCTGAGCATCCGTCCCAGGGCCTATGCAGAAGCCAGCTGCACAAGGAAATGCGAGACACAAGCTGCAAAGACTATGCACCATGGTGAAGGTCAGAAAGCTCAAAGAGTTCAACATGATGCACCCGAAGAGATGGTCATCCTACATTTCCTACATAGAGAACTACCTACATGCAAATCAAGTCAGCAAAGATGGGCTGAAGGCCGCGACCCTCCTCTGCATGTGTGGCCCAGCCACCTTCGATATTTTCAAGAACTTGGTCACCCTGGTGTTACTGGAAACCATCATGTATGCTGACCTCAAGAAGAAACTGTGTGACCATTTTGAGCCAAGGCTATTGCTGATACCGTGGAGACATGCCTTCGAACAATGCAAACAACAACCCAGCAATTCAGCGACAGAATTCATCACAGTGCTTCATCATGCATCACGACTCTGCAATCTCTCCAACTTAGAAGAGCGACTAAGAGACCGCTTAGTCTGTGGACTCTGGAACAGAGTGTTCCAACAAAAACTCTTTGCTAAGGAGACTCTCTCACTTCAAGAGGCCTTAAAGGAAGTAATGGTGGACAAAGCCATAGGAGGGGCCGTGAAGGCACTGCGGCCCTCCAAAAGCATACCAAACACAGAGACTGTCCACCACAAGGACGCTGAACAGTTGGAAGACACTGACTCCGAGCACAAAGTTGACAAGATTCAGAGGCACCAAGAAAGAGGAACAAGTCCATCTGATGGCAGTTCTGTTACTGAGGTGCTTGGGCTGCGGAGGCTGCCATCAATGCGTGGATTGCCATTTCAGAACAGCCACATGCCGGGTGTGTGGGAAACCAAGCCACATTGCTGCCATCTGTCAAGGTCGCCAGAGGGACTGCCAGCCAGATGAGCCATTAACGAGAGGTACTGGGGCCTCAGGGCAACACCGAGTAGAGTTCTGGTCCAGTTCTCAGAGCATGTTCTGCACTGGTGCCCATTGACCTCTTAAGCAGAAGTTGCGACTGCAGGTCAAACTTCAGGGAGTTCCATGTAAAATGGAACTGGACACAGGCTCTGCTGTGTCCACCATCTCCATGGGAACTTTTTGGCATGTTTGCAACCGTAGCAAAGATGGGTCAAGCTTTGACCATCGAATATCCTACTCACCAACTTCCAAAATTCCAGAATGGTGGTCAAGGGTGAAGCCACACTTGCAGTGAAATTCAAGGGGTTTTCAGGCCCACTAGATGTGATTGTGATAGATGGCCAACGTACAAGCCTTATAGGGCTCGATTGGTTTGATACATTGGGCATCCAAGTAACTCACATTCACCAGACACACAAGACAGACTTGTCTTCTGTCTGCAAGGAATTCGCAGATGTTATCGGCCCAAGTTTGGGAGAGTACAAGGGCCCTCCGATAGCCTTTAAACTTGATCCCCTGGTCATGCCAATCCGGGTTAAGCCCTGCAGTGTGCCGTTTGTGTTAAAGCATAAAACTGATGCAGAGCTAGAGAAGCTTGTCAGTCAGGGGGTTTTGCAGCCCGTAGACAGTGGGGAGTGGGAGACCCCCATTGTAACGCCACTCAAGGCAAAGGGAGAGGTATGAATATGTGATGATTACAAGTGTACCATTAACCGGGCACTACAGCAACACATGTACCCTGTCCCAGTTGCAAGGAGGCTGCATGTTCGCTAAATTAGATTTAGAGCAGGCCTATTAACAGCTGCCACTGGACGAGGCCACAGCAGCTGCCCAAATGATTGTTACATACAGGGAGGGACTTCAAAGTCAAGCGCCTTCAATTCGGGATAAATGTAGCCCCAGGGATTTTTCAAGGAATCACAGAGTGCATGCTCAAGGGGATTCCAGGGGTCTGCCCTTACTTCGATGGCACTGGGGCATCCACAGAAGTTCTGGCTGAATGGCTTAGAGCCGTCCTTAAGTGGTTCCACGCTGCGGGACTTAGATTAAAGAAAGACAAATGCAAGATTGGGGTTCAGTCTATAGAATTCCTTGGGTTTCAAATCGATGCCGAGGGCATCCATCCTGCATAGTCAAAGCTGAAAGTGATTTTGCTGGCACCAAGCCCTAGGTCCAAGGGAAAGCTTCAAGCCTTCTTGGGCCTCCTAAACCTTTATCATGCATTCCTCCCTAACAAGGCCACAGTGGCAGAGCCACTACACTGGCTTTTAGACAAAAACACTCAATGGCAGTGGACCAAGATCCATGAAAGGAATTTCCAGGCAGTCAAAGCACTGTTATCCTACAACTCGGTGCTCACACACTTTAACAAAAAGCTGCCAGTTTGCATCACGTGTGATGCATCCCCATACGGGGTTGGGGCTGTGCTGAGTCACTTGTTGGTGGATGGGAAACATTGCATACTACTCGAGGACCTTGTCCTCAGCAGAGCGCAATTATGCACAAATTGACAAAGATGCCTTGGCCATCGTGGCTGGGGTTAAAAAATTCCATGACTATTTATATGGGAGGCAGTTCATGGTCTTTACTGACCACAAACCCTTGCTAGGCTTGTTCACAATGAACAAGCAGACACCTCAAATTCTGTCGCCACAAATGTTGAGGTGGTCTATATTCCTTTCGGCCTACAACTACAGGCTGGTTCACAAAGCCGGCAAACAATATGGATAAATTTTCTGTTTGGTATTTTTTTTTAAAAAATGTATCTTTTTCGTTCCCTAAGATAACAGAAATGCTTTGAGATGATGGTCATGGTGGTAGTGATGACAACGATATGAATTTTTAGGATTACAGGCAAAAGAAAAGCTGATAGATTTTGCAATTCAGATAGAAAGCTTTAAATTCTTCTCTGTTTTATCTGAGATGGAATGATACCGATTTTTTAAAAGATGAAAATGAATAGCTTTCCCCCACCTAATGTCCAGTTATAAGAACAGTCAGGCAAGGCAGGAATTAATAACTGTTTGCCCAGAAAATACATAAAATAAAGTATACTTCTACTTGATTTAAGGAAAGCATTGAAGTGGAAGTATCTAAATCTGCAGTGTGACTAGAATGCATGCATCATAAAATTAATCTCTCCCTCCCCCCGCCCTCCTTCTTCCTCTCCCTCTTTCTCTCCTGGGGGTGGAGGGAACATGACTTTCACTTTTTTCCCCCCTTTTAGCTGGCATGATATTTTCTTGTCCACAACAATGCTTCTATTATATCTACTACAATCTCCATTCCTGGAGGAGAAAGTGTCCTAATCCTGTCAAGCTGCTTTTGTTTTCTGTTTCAGAGATGTCTTCCAGAGTCCTTTTGTTTTCTGCTAGTCTCACTCCTTCAATTACTTTTGCCTGTGCAAGAAATGGGCAACTCTGGACTCTGCTATTTCGAATGAGAAAGAAAAGAGAAATGCTACCCTTATTTCCTGGTAAATAATAAAAAAGTGCCTTCAGTTGCAGTTACACATTCAATACTTTGAATCTTTCTTTCCTTAACAAGCAATAAACATTATTTGCTGGAGGACATTTGGCATAGATTTTGTTTGTGACTACACAAGAGTTTGTGCATTCACATTATGCACGCTGTGTAAAATAAAATAATGCAAGAATGCAGAATTTCTTTACTGTATATCTACTTTAATGGCTCGTCTGTATTATTATAAAATATCATAAACCAGCTTTTCTGATGATTTACTACATTCTGCATCAAAGCTCTGAACAATTTCCTGAGACCATCTTAGGTCAAATAGAATATTGTGGTATTGTCTGCATTAAATATAACCAACAGTGATTCATGTGATATATTTGGGATAAGTAAGAACAGTCTTACAGCTGTTTGACTAGGAATCAATATGCGTAAATATTAAACAAAAAGTAGACCAGAGTGCATACTTACCTCATTCCTTTTGAAACTGGAACGGAATATAACAGCTGCTTTGCATGGTTGTATCTAAGATAAAGTGGAAAGAGTCAATTAAGTTTGTGTTTAGTGCTTTTCAGAAAACTGACTTGCTGTGAGCGGTAAAGATTGTTTGCTCAAGTGTTTTTTTTCTCAAGGATGATGGAACATCCTCCAATTACCTACTTTCATATTGCTACAATTAAACTTTAAAGTAAAAGCACTCTTATTGCCCAAATGAATTATTAATTACCTAATTTCTGTTGTATGAAACACACATAATGGAAGATCTCACACTTGTTCAAGGAAGGCTTCATTTTGAACAGCATCCTGGTGATAGTAGTGTTATACTGGGATCGGTGAGGCACTGAAAAGATGAGAGTGAAAGTAACAGTTCATTTATTCAGTCAACACAGAAGTGGCTCTAACAGCTCCTTGACATCTATTTATACGGACCACCGTTAGGCGGCAACCATTGAGTTTAAAGTGAACATTCCTGCCTAAAACACAAGCTTCCAAAGTTGTAAACAGATAGTTAAGAATTTGAACTAGAACAACAGTTAACCATTTACAGCTGCCCTTATGAATTTACATTAATACACAACAAGTCGGATGTTTCAGTGATAGTGTGATTTGGTTTAGAGTCAGTCCAGTATGAAAGTCATTCAATCCGAAAATCAACCCTGCTTTTCACAATGTAGAAACCAGTCAACTGAGGGAGGGTTTCAGTTTTGGATCCCCATTTTTTTTCCTATTTACTCTGTTATTTTGGATTTGTAGAGTCATCTGATTTAGCTGTAAGTAATAATTATAATTTAATTGCCTTTTATCCTGAGAGAGTGGTAGTTGCTTCACACACACACCTCTAGATGTAGATTTAGATCTCCTAATTTATTATTCACTCTTTTTTGGGGTTCCAAAATAAGATCTACCTTTCTACCACTATATCTGATTTTGAGCCACAGTTCTTGCTTGTTTCGACTGACTCGGCAATTTTATTTGGAGCCCTTGTACAAACCTTGCAGAAACTGGAGAAATGGCTTGAATCTGCAAAGGGGAAGCTTCCTCAGACATAGAAGCAGAAAGATTCACTATCTCCACTTGTAGAACCTATTCCAATGGGTCATATCTATTACAGAGACTATCAGGACAAGTACAATGGATTTGGTTACTTATGGCAAATAGCTGGTTTTTGTTGTTGCTGTTGTTGTTTGTTTGTTTGTTTTAGATAACTATTAATTTTGAGCTGTTTGGTAAAGTCTGAAAAGCAGAATGTAAATACTGTCTCTTTGTCCTTTTCCCCATGGTATAAATAGTAAAAAATGTAGGACTCCCTTAGAATAAGAATAAAAAGAAAATTAAATAAAAAGAAAATAAAATGGAATGGAATGAAATGAAATGAAATAGTATAAAATGAAAAGCAAAGGTGCTAATTAAAAATTGAAAAATGACTTTAAAGCAGTGGTGTCAAACTGCTGGCCCGCAGGCCGGATGCATCATAGCAAAGCCACCCCCACCCCATTGCCGGCAATGGCAAAAAAGTCATGATACGTCACGACATGTCACGTGACGTTGCAAGTTTGGCACCCCTGCTTTAAAGGGAGCTCTTATCAACTTTGATGCCATCATTCTGAACTCTCTAACAGAAATGTATTATAGTTTTATCTTTCCTGAGGCTTATCTTTTAAAATATATTTTTATATTTTTCATAACATTAATAATATTGCTCCTCCTTAAACATTTAGAAAGAGAAAAGAAAAACTTCATAGTAGTCACAATGGAATAAAGTTATTTGTTTACTGGAAAAGAAAATGTTTTGTTTGAAGTAAGTTCCATTATATGCCAAGAAGCAGATTGAACACAGGCAAATAAAGCAGAGCTGAGAGTGACCCCAAATAATTTTCTTGTCATTGACAAAAATGGCTCTAACTGCCTTAAGTTAAAAAGATGAGTTGCAGTGCCACAGCTAACAGTCAAGAAATGATCAGCTGAACACCAAA
This sequence comes from Vipera berus, assembly GCF_964194415.1. Classification (NCBI taxonomy): domain Eukaryota; kingdom Metazoa; phylum Chordata; class Lepidosauria; order Squamata; family Viperidae; genus Vipera; species Vipera berus. Next base: position 44,345,515 of record NC_138206.1, on the reverse strand, counting down.
GTATCAATGAAAGAAAAATGAAATAGAGGCACATCCTAAAATAGCGTGGAAAAAATACTGTATTAGAAATCATAATCTTACAAGTTGCTTATAGTTGTTTGACTGTACTGACATAGAAAAAAGTGAGGTTCATACACAGATGTACACCAGATAAATGCCACTTCCAAAATATTCTAAATATTCACATTGCATCTCACGTGGGATTAGAGAATCAGGATGAATGAGCATTTAATTTGATCTTTTAATAAGATCCAGAAATGATTCATAAATAATACAGAAAATGTAAATGTTGAGAAAATGTTTAGGTTAAAACAACAACATTTTAAAATGCAAAAGTGATATTTATCCATATCAGCCCACATCTTTGAGCATTTAATCTTAGTCATCTCAGCTTCAGCTCTTATATTTAGCCATATGGTGCTGAAATAGGATTACAATTTTTTTTTCCCAAAAGGATTCTTATTTTTCACAGGAACGTATCATCTTTATCTCCATACGAGATAAAGAATTCCTTGGAATTTAGATAGCTAGACAGAAAAATGTGTCCATGTGTGTATGTTTTTATAAGAATTTACCAAAAGGCATGCATTTCTTAACAAACGTAAAAGTAAAAAGAGAAATATGTAAGAAAATTAATCTAAATATTTTACCTGTTCTTACTACTATTCATGAAAACAAGATACACCAATCTAATAAGCTTCTCATTGTCCAACAAAATGCCAGGGGAAGAAATAGCGAGATTTTTTTTTAACCCTACGGGCTTTTTCCAGAGGGAATAGCCAGAAGAACTGAGGAGTGATCAAGAGATATGTAGTTGAAAGAAAACAGCAATAGCATCCAGCAACAATGAAGTTCAAAAAACACCAGTTCTAAAGATCTTGAAAATTAGGCTTTTAAAAATGGTTTCTTTTGTAGGGCAAAATAGTACCCCGCAGAGCTTGGGTGTTCTGCTTTTTCAAATAACTGCACGTGACCCAGCAGGACATTTTGATACACTCCTGTGTTAAGCAGCTGGAGTCCTTTACTGCCTAGGTTTTTTTCCTGTAGTGTTCCTCCCTAGCAATGGCCTGGGATGTTATGGAGTAGGTGGACCAAGCGAGTGATATTAAGCATTGAAAGCCTCTTAGACCTGCTTCTGTTCCTCATAATAACCTTGAAAAGATATGTGAAAGGAACTGGACTATGAATAAAAACATTGTAGTCTGGGTACTGATATTAGACATCTTTGTGAGATGTCAGTTCCTGTCTTTTCTCAAGATGGTACTTGTCGGCTATCAAAGGTCTTTTGGAAAAGAAACACAACAGCAAAAAAAAAAAACAACCTTCAAAAGCAAAGTAAGGTGCAGTTTTAGCTGAAGTTTTATGTTATTTTTTTTGCTTATGCTAGGTTACAACTTTTTTCTGGGTTAGCTTGCTTTGAGTCATAGCCTTTCACTGGCTCTTCATGTATGTACTCTATGCACCCATGCAGACACTCATACTGTGACTGCAATGCCATTAGCTGAGCCATTCAGTCACCTCTGGAGACACTTCTATTAAGCCTCATGGGACTTCCTTACACAGGCTACTTGGCACTTCACAGGTATGGAAATTACTACTTTCTTCTCCCGCCTTCTTCCTAATGGCTTGGTTCCCTTTGACAGCCCATCATTAAAGGTAAAGGTAAAGGTTCCCCCGCACATGCATGCTAGTCGTTTCCGACTCTAGGGGCCGGTGCTCATCTCCGTTTCAAAGCCGAAGAGCCAGCGCTTGTCCGAGGATGTCTCCGTGGTCATGTGGCCGGCATGACTAGACGCCAAAAGCGCACGGAACGCTGTTACCTTCCCACCGTAGTGGTCCCTATTTTTCTACTTGCATTTTTACGTGCTTTCGAACTGCTAGGTTGGCAGAAGCTGGGACGAGTAACAGGCGCTCACTCTGTTACGCGGCACTCGGGATTCGAACCGCCAAACTGCCGACCTTCTGATCGACAAGCTCAGCATCCTAACCCACTGAGCCACCGCGTCCCTCAGCCCATCATTACTTATATATTTATGCCCTATGATCTTCATGGAACTGTTCTACTTGGGTTACTTTGGCATCATATATCTGTGTGGTTGCCTTTTCTTTTCTTTGGTTTACTGCAATTTATTTCCTCTGGACTTTTCTCTCCAGCTGACTAAGTCCTCTTTTTTCCTGCCTTTTTCTGCTGGGAAAGAATTTCTCAGCAGCGCAAAATATATACTTATACAGATATCCATATACTGCCAGCTTAAGGTTATCTTCCACAGCATTTGGGGGAATTTCTTTCCTTTGTTCTTCAAGCATTGTGCTTTAAGTTTACTGTTTCTAGCTCCTTTTACTTTAAGTTCTTCTTCATTTATTTTCTGGCTATTGGAATTTAGCTTCAGTCTCCAAATTATGCAAGCATATAAGCAAGCAAACAAACCATACTGTTTAAGTAGCACTGGACAACAAAGATTTTGTTTCCTGGACACCTTTGGATGTATCTTATAGATTTTTGGCTGATAATCATGAAAATAACCTGTAATGTAACCTATCACATATTGTTTTATAGAAATTTTCTGTTTTTGCATTTTCTTCTTATATATTTTAAGTATACTAATTTTTACTTTTGTTATAAGATGTTTTGTGTAGCTTATGCATGCCCAGACATGCACTCAGGGCATACTGTATAACATTTGTGGAACTGGTACAGTTTGAGCCAGTCTAGGAATGCTTAGGCTGGATGGATGACACCTAGAAAGGTTATAAAAACAGATCTCAGATCATTAATATTACTTTCCATATATTTTGATACAATTGTTTCAAGGCATAGCACTGTCTATGGACATGCACATAGTAAGTAATCCAGTTATTATCTTGCTATAGGATAATTGGTGACAGCAGAAATGTCTCACCCATGTTGGAACAGCCATGATACGTTTTGCTACATTTGTGGTGAATACACACTTAAGCCTCAAAGACACACCATGACTGGACTTGTTAAGAAAATGTATGAACTGTATTTTGGTTGTAAGATTGATGATCAAGACAATGCTGGCCTCATCACATTTGTTGTGCGTGATATGTTGTTGATTTTAGAGTTTGGCTCAGAGGAAATTGGAAGTCAGTGTCCCGGTGATATGGCAAGAACAGAACAATCATGTGGCAAACTGTTATTTCTGTCTTACTAATGTCACTGGATTCTCTGCTAAAACTAAGAAATCAATTAAATACCCACATCTGCCTTCAGTCATGAGATCAACATGATAACAATCTGCCAATGCTACCAGAGAAATAGAGTTTAGACAAAACAGACAAAAATGCTGCAATGCACCAGCCTTTCACAGACAGTGACAATTATCTGGATTTTGAACTGTGTATGTGTGATGATGGTAGAGGACAGGAAGGCCTGGAGGAACATTGTCCATAGGGTCGCGATGGGTCAGACATGACTTCGCAACTAACAACAACAACAACAACATGTGTGATGAGCTCATCTCATAACAAAGTCAGCATTAAATGACTTGGTCAGGGACTTAGGTTTGTCAAAATCAAAAGCAAAACTACTGGGTTTAAGACTACAAGGATGGTGTTTGCTATCACTAGCTACAAACATCTCTATCTTTTGAAGCCACCAAGATGATTTAACAAATTCCTTTGCACAGGTTGACAACCCAGTTTTCTGTATTGACATTGATAGTATGCTCACAGCTTTGGGTTGTGAACATGACCCACAAAAATGACGTCTCTGTTGATTCATCAGTGTTAAGTGTCAAGGCTATCTTTTTACACAATATACTTGTCCACCATTCAGTACCTGTTGGCTATGCTGCACACATAGATAAACATACAAAAACAAGGAACTGCTTCAACTGCTATTGAAGCACATCTAGTACACCAGGTAGAACTGGAATAATCTGTGGAGATTTAAAAGTAGCAATTCTGCTGCTTTGAATGCAGCTCAGATATACCAAGTAGTGTTGTTACATATGTGAATTAGAAAGCCATGGAAGACAATTGAATCACATTTTTTTAAAAAAGGCCACTCCAAAAGAGTTTGTTTCTAGGACAGAAAAACATGGTAGATGAACCACTTGTTGCCTGACAAAAATATTTTTGCCTCTGCTTCATATAAAACCTGGACTGATGAAAAAAAAAACATATGAAAGTGATGAATAAGGAAGCTTTTCATTATTTGAGATACATGTTTCCATGAAAAATTGTTGCCAAGATTAAGGATGGCATTTTTGTTCATCCACAGATCAGATACATCATCAATGGCAAGCAATTTGAAGAGCTGTTAGTGTGGCCAAAAAAATGGCTGAAAAGCATTTATGGATGTTATTAAGAATTTTCTTGGTGCCTGCATAGCACCATACTACATTCAGATGGTTGACAAACTTCATATAGCATACAAGACCATGAAGTGAAACATGTCATTTGGACTTCTTTAGCAAAATTTAATGATGAGCAAGATGACGTTTTTAATCAGGACATTGTTTGAAATGGAAAAATGGTCTCTGGGCAACTGGAATCCATTAATGGTGGCTGCTAGTTGTTGGAAACTGTAGTGAGATGCAGCAGACAGAGTCCAAAGAAAAGCAACAGCAAACCATATTTATCCCTGTTGAACTCATGCAGTGTGTCAGAAATAGAATAGAATAGAATAGATTAGTGTCATTAAAAGTTAACTTCATATTTCTCAAGATTACTACATAATAAGTCATTCTGAAATTATACTGTAGTTGTGTTGAGTTTGAAGGGGTCTATCATAATGAAAAGTTTTTTCAGGAAGCAAAACTTTTGAAAGCATATCGGAATTCCTTTTAAAGTGAATATCTCTCTTAATGGTTCTTCTTAAAGTTTTATGAGAATGAGTGTGAGAAAAATAATGCTTTTTTTCTTTCCTTTACAACCATCTTTTCATCTTGCAGAATGCTAGAAGCAAACAGAAACAAGAAGAAAAAAGGTTGATTTATTACAGGATGACCAGAAGGATTCTATTCACAAAAATGATTAAGGGAGCTAATCATATAAAGAATGGTTATAGGAATTGGGTATGTTTAGTTTCATGAAAAGAAGGAGTAGGGATGACATGATAGCCCTGTTCCAATATTTGAGAAGCTCCTACAAAGATAAGGGGATCAAACTATTTTTAAAATCATCAATAGACAATAAAAAATGGTTGGAAACTAACCAAGGAGAGAAGCAACCTAGAACTAAGGAGAAAATTCTTAATGGTGAGAGCACCGTAATGGTTCAGAAGCTGTGGGTTTTCCATCACTGGAGGCTTTCAAAAAGAGACTAGACAACCATTTGTCTGGAATAGAATGTTATAGTGTCTCCTCATGAAGCAGGAGGTTGGACTAGAAGACCTTTGAGGTCCCTTCCAACTCTGTTGTTCTGTGTTCTACCCAGGCCAAGGGACAATTAATCTAACATAGAGAAATGGAATAATGTATGTATGTATGTATGCTCAGTGGGTTAGGACGCTGAGCTTGTCTATCAGAAGGTCGGCAGTTTGGCGGGTCAAATCCCGAGTGCCGCGTAACAGAGTGAGCGCCTGTTACTCGTCCCAGCTTCTGCCAACGTAGCAGTTCGAAAGCACATAAAAAATGCAAGTAGAAAAATAGGGACCACTACGGTGGGAAGGTAACAGCGTTCCGTGCGCCTTTGGCGCCTAGTCATGCCGGCCACATGACCACGGAGACGTCCTCGGACAAGCGCTGGCTCTTCGGCTTTGAAACGGAGATGAGCACCGGCCCCTAGAGTCAAAAATGACTAGCACACATGTGCGGGGGAACCTTTACCTTATATATATATATATATATCTTTATATATATATATATATATATATATATATATATATATATATATATATATATATATATATATATATATATATATATATATATGCACATACATTAGATATATACATGTTTTAAAGATATACATGCACACACACATACATGCATTTACATGATTAGATTTGAAAGTTGGAGTTTTTTAAAAAGTTATTTTTTCTACTTTTGAAACATTCTTTTAAAACAAAAAGAGAAAAAAATGGTATGCAAAGGTACTAACTATGCTTGAAGCTCAAAATTGAAAGTATTTTTTTACTATTTTATGGGTTTGTTCTATTGGCGTCTTGAATAAAAGGCAGGAAAAAAGAATGGTGTTTTGCAATGTCTCTTTCAATAAAATCCTTGAAACCCTTGAATCCATGAATGCCATATGTTTTTCCAATCTTATCTTTCTTTTCTGCTGAAATGGAAGCTTTGTTATGTAAGTCATCCAGTTATGCTCATTTACTCAAAGATAAAAGATAACAACACAGATTGAAGTTTTCCATATTGATAGAACAATAAGGTGATATGGTTGCAATAACATGAAGGAGTAGTTCATAGGGCATCTGTGTCTTTGATAACCTGATATTTACCTGTAAGTTAATTGACATCCATGTTTTTTTCAATTACTTTGTATCTGTGCCGATGATGTAGTGATTCCAGCGAGTTATGACTTCTCTTTTCTGAGCACCAGTACTGTTGGTTTATGTTGAAGATTGTAATTAATCAATTAGCCTATACTTCTTAAAAATGATGTACTGTAAGTGATAAAACTATGAAATCAGAGTTTTTGGCTTTGCTTGTTGAATTCCTAGTTTTCTGCTAAGCTTAAAAAGAAAATTAGTTTGGAAGTTTCCAATCATTCGGCTTTCTTTAAAGATAGCTTTTCTGGCATAACAGTCATCCAATTTTTAAAATTACTCCCAAATACATATTTCCAAAGAAAAGAATATAATATATTCTTTTATAAGAATATAATGTACATATATATTGGGCATTTATGAGCATATGCGTATAATATGGAAAAATAAAAAAGCAATAAAATTATATATGCATAAACAATATGAATAGAAGAAAATGATGTATCCAACAAAGAAAGAATAAATAAGTCCTTGAAGTGTGAAACAAACTATTGATTCAGTGAATCTCCCAATACAGCTTAGTTTTAAACAACTCTAGGCATTTATTTAATTATTTTTCAAATAAAATATGAATGAAAATAGATATGACTGGGCATATTTTTGCATTGGAATTGGAAAGGTATAACTGTAAGATGAAATTCAGCTTTTATTCAGGTCATAAATTTTACTACAGGCGAAAGTTCCTTTAACCTAAGAGGTTAATTTTCACTAGCAGATGAAACACCTTGTAATTTATCTTGCTTTAAATCAGGGCTGAACATTGGTCTAATTTCAAAAGTTACTACAAGTGATTAGTACAATCTGTGGTAGGATATACGTCTTATCTACCAACTCCTTACTGAAGAAGGAGAAGAGAATGAAGACAGAAAATAAAAAGTGTCTAAAGAAAAAAAAGATAAATTGGTGAGAAAAAGGATGGAAGTTACTTATCCAAAATATCATGGCATTTGGATATTTTGCAAGTTTGGGCTTTTAAAATATTCACTTGTACATATTTAGTTTGGAAGAATATGCTTCTTGGATGTACCTAAAAATGACAAAGATTCCCTGAGCATAATTTCTGATTTTTTTAATATAAAATGCTGGTTTATCATATTGGTTCTGTATTTAAGGAGGTATTTCCTAATCTTTTGATTCTTTGATGCCTAATTTGTAAATAAAATATTATTTTCTCTTTATTTATTTAAACAATTGTTCTGCAATGACATGGATGTGATAAAACAGGAGTCTGTCCCTTTCCTGAATTTATGCAGATAAAATCCAGAGTGGACAGGTCAACCAGATTTTTTGGAGCAGAGAAAGAGAAAATGATAGTATTAAAATTTGTAGTGATTAATGCTGAAGGACAAAAAAAAATCACATCTTGAAAATTGTGACTGATACTTCATAGTACTGAAAGTTGTCCTGACTAAAGTGATCAAGATGCAGGTCTGCTTTGTCAAAGTAATCCTACAATGCTGGAATTTAATAAATATAGGTAGTCCCCAACTGACATCAGTTCATTTAGTGATTGTTCAAAGTTACAAAGGGACTGAAAAAAGTGACTTATGACTATTTTTCACATCTATGACCATGACAGCATCCCCATGGGCATGTGATCAAAATTCTGATGCTTGGCAACTGAGCCATATCCACTCTGAGGCTCAGAACACTAATTTTATAAATTTGGTTTGTAAAATTTCATCAGTCTTTATAAGCTAGGTAGAGGGACTTATCTGGGAATCATTGAACATATGAGCTGGGGGATCTAGTTGTAAATAATTTAAGAGTTGAAGGGATACCTTTTTCTCTTATCTGTCTTTTGTACAGAATAAAGTTAAAGTTAAAGGACCCAGATTGTTGGGGGCAATTAAGCTGACTTTGTAATAATGCCGCTTGGGGTGTGTGTGTGAAAGCCCTAATAAGCAGGCATATACATAGAATGAAGGCTACTGCTAAGCTTGTAAGCCGCCCTGAGTCTTCGGAGAAGGGCGGGATATAAATGGAATTAAAATAAAAAATAAAAATAAAATAAACAGTTTTATTTGGTCTTTCAGACCATGATATGTGACAATTGTCTCTCATGATTGACGTCTCATATTCCACACCAAATATGTTCAGGGTGCTTTTGATATAATGTTGTAATCTGGCAGGTTCCCCAGAAGCCTACCTTCTCTGTCATGGTACTTATCCTTTGGAACAATTGCTCCTTGAAATGTATTTATTTATTGACTTCTATCTTGCCTTTATTATTTTTGCAAATAACTCAAGTTGGCAAACATATCCAACACACTTTTTTCCACAGCTCTACTTTTTGCAAGGGATGCGGTGGCTCAGTGGGTTAGGACGCTGAGCTTGTCAATCAGAAGGTCAGCAGTTTGGCGGGTCAAATCCCGAGTGCCACGTAACAGAGTGAGCGCCTGTTACTCGTCCCAGCTTCTGCCAACCTAGCAGTTCGAAAGCACGTAAAAATGCAAGTAGAAAAATAGGGACCACTACGGTGGGAAGGTAACAGCGCTCCGTGCGCCTTTGGCATCTAGTCATGCTGGCCACATGACCACGGAGACATTCTCAGACAAGTGCTGGCTCTTCGGCTTTGAAATGGAGATGAGCACCGGCCCCTAGAGTCGGAAACAACTAGCACGCATGTGCTGGGGAACCTTTACCTTTACCTTACTTTTTGCAAGGCTGTGAAGAACTGATTCCTCCTGCAAGCATTGGGAACATGTATGTGTCTAGTGGTGTCATATTTTTATTGAGCCTTGATGCAATTTTAATGTTTTTTTTCTTTTTTCTTTTAGTAAAATTCTCAGTTTTTTATTTTGTCTCACACCTTATATGGGTGGCCCTATAATTTTAATGGATAGATAATTTAGAATTTTCCCCTTGTTGAAAAGAGGAAACATTAAAGTAATCACAATATCACCTATTTATTCTTGATTGAATATATAGAGAGGAGAAAAGACTATTTTTAAATATTTATATAGAGAAGAAATCTGCTTATGTCCTCTTTCTTAAATAATACTACATTTTTTTTCATCCTAGGATTTTCAGTTAGATATAATCCAGGAAACTAAATTGTATCCTTTTCCGTATGTTGGGCACATAGCAACATATGATTGGAATGAAAAGTCTCCCAATTAAAGCTATGCTCTATAAAATATTGTTATGAGAAAGAGAGAGAGAGAGAAAGAGAAAGAGAGCTTGCAATAAACATGAGATGTATACATGTACTGAAAAGTGTAAAGAGAAACCAACTTAAAGCATCAGTAGAACTGAGGGCAAAGGATATTGAATGATTTGTTTGGGACTCAGAAAAATACAATTTTTCATACTACATTATTTTATACTTATTGTCAGCTTTCTCATTATGATTCTTATATCGAGTAGTAAACATCTTCACCTGAAAACAGCATATATGAAATTATTGTCTACCTACTTTGAGGAATACACAGACGCACACACAGATTGTCAGGAAAAATATTTTTCATATTTGATATTTTGGTAGATTGATTTCCTTCAACAGGATTTTCATCTCATTCCCATTTCATTTGGATGAAGGAATGAAAATACAAATACTAGCTCCTGAAGAGGTTCAATTTGTTATGATTGCTTTTGCCCAAATGCATTGATTCAATGTAGGTGTTCTTCTCCCCTCCCCGAAAAATGAATAATACTGTATCAGATTCAGTCATGGGGAAAATGATAAAGTTTGAATTTCTCCTGCATGTAAAAGACAGCACTGCATTTTCTTTTTTAATTCAGACTTTTCTATCATTTATATCTGATATGTTCACTTAGTTTATTGGCTATTTCATTCATAGCTTTTGGAATGTTCGCAGTATACTTGTTCTTTTGTTTTTAATTTAAATGACTGCTTACACTTGGCTATGAATCATTTCTGGCAAGTGAAAAAATATATTACATTTACTATTGTAATGTGTAGCTAAATGAACACTACCAAAAATAGTACAAGAATGCAACTCATTAAAATATTGCTCTTGGTTTCATGATGATTATGGTTAATAGGGCAATCAAATACTGCTGTATTGTTCTTAACTACATGGCTGTTTGGTGGGAAGCATACATTTTCATTAAATAAAGACTTATGGGAAGAAGAATGTAATCAGTATTAATGACCTGGAATCTAATTTAAATGCTGGCTTAGTCATCATTCCATCCACTATTAAATGGAAATTTAATAGTGGATGGAAGTATTTCTTTTAAAACAAAGAAAAAAATCTTAAACAGCACATCTTCAGCTAGACTTTAAAAACAGAAAATACAGTGTGGAACTATAACATTGTTGACTGTCTTAGACCTGATTTACAAAGTTGCATATTGCTTGTATTTTTCTCTATCATTTAAAGGTCAATAGAATAAAGAATTTGTGAATATGAAGTAAATGCAAGTTATGCTAATAGATTTATTGTTTAGATTGGTTCATCAATATTTGATAAGCCACTATTGAAAAAAAATACACTCTTACCTCTAACCTTCCTTGTGTTTCAGCTTTCTACTTAAATAAGTGGTGTTAATTAGTTTGGCTGCAACACTGTTTCCTGGAATTAAAGGCACTATATTTTCTTTTTTTTACTAATTTATTACCTATATTTCATTTTATTTCATAACAGTTTAAAAAGTTCTATAGGAAGGGTAATAACCTTGGGACATAACCTTGATTAAACTATGACTTTGAGTCACTAACTTTGTGTGAAACAATTATGCATAGGTTGTAAATACAGGATATTTGGAAGTATTCCTGGTTTAAAATCCCATATATATTGCAAGGATAGGAAAAGTTTGATATTTCCATAAAAACAGCAATAACATTCTAACCATCAGTTTTAATTGCTTAGACATAAGAATTAATTTCTTTCCTCCCCCTGTTTTTGGAAGCAGTTGTAATAGGTTTTTCTTTCTTATCAGTAAAAACATATGATATGTGTTTCATCATATGAGAATCTTTTAATATGTAATGAAATACATTTTATAATATCTTCAAGCAAAATACAAAATGGAAACTTCAACACAATTTCCTAGCTTTTAAGAAATTGTATAGATGAAGATTAAGAACTCTATAATTCTGTTTTCCTGATGAAATATTTTTCCTCCTTTATAATCAATATAATAGTATCTATCATTTATCTATCAACTTAAAGCTGCAATCCTAAGCATTTTTTTAAGAATGTCGACCTCTGAATTTTTGTAGGATTGATTATGGATCACAATTTAGTATAATGAATTAAGAAACAATAATCTGATCTTAACATAAACATGTTTTTGTGATGCACCCAAAACAAGAGAAACCCAATCTCCCAAAATAGTTTACACATTTATCCTTGAAAATAAAAACATCCAAACTGTATGTTTCCTTTATACCAAAATAATCCAAAAATTATGATCATTAACATAAATAATATGAATTCTTATGTTATTTTTATATCAGTGATATAGTTCATTTATTAACAAGTACAGTAAGCACTATTGGCTCAAATGAGATTTAGGTCTTAGTACTGTATAGCTGTACATGAGCGTAAAGAACTTATTTTAAAAGTCTATAAGAATTCATTGTTAATGTAAATGCCATGTGTATTATATGACAGCTACATATTGAAAAACCTATGTATTACATTGGAATCTCATTTTCAGTTTTCTCTTTAATGTGTCTCTTTAAAGTATATACTTTTTCATATGCAAATTTTCTGAAAGTGGAGATATATTTTGTGTTTTGAAGTACTGCATATATTTTTGTTGTCTGCCTATTAAGAAACAGGAAAATACAACCAATTATTTACATATAAAAACAAGCAAATATTCATTTCTGTGTTGATCATTTCCCAATCATGAGCAGATATTCTACTGTGTTTTTGATGCTGCCAATTTCCATTTCCCTTATCAGGCACCGTGAATAACACACCTGTTCACTAACTGATTTCATGGCAGTCCCTTGTGTTTCATATTGGATCCAGTCAGAGCTTTTGTCATTGAAATTTGATCCTTAAAAAAAAGACCAATAAATTTACTATTTGCTTTCAAATATTCCTGATTATAAAGATATGAAAGAAAGATAATTGATTCCAGAAGTATAATTAAAAAAGGAGCTGATTTACAATTGTACATATGTAGTAATATAGTATAGAAAAAAATACCCTAAAGGCCTATTTCAGGAAGGTATATGTCCTTCTTACATTTTAAAAATGAAGGTATTTATTTTTGGTTTTTTTTGCACTCAATATGCAGAAGGAGATTTATAAAAGCCAGTAAACATAAATGTAAATAATGTATATCAGACACAAGCAGACAATTATTAGGAAGGGTAATAATGCAGCAAAAATAATAATTCAATGTTCACTTTATAATGAGTAACAGAATCACAAAATCCTGAGTTTTCATTTTTATCATTAAGATGCTTCATCTATTTCAGGGATGTCAAATTTGCAACATCACATGACATGTCATGCTGTATAATCATAATCATAATAGTGAAGTTGGAAGGGACCTTGGAGGTCATCTAGTCCAGCCCCCTGCTCAGGCAGGAAACCCTATACAATTTCAGACAAATGGTTGTCCAGTCTCTTCTTAAAAACTTCCAGTGTTGGAACATTCACAGCTTCTGGAGGCAGGTTGTCCCACTGGTTAATTGTTCTAACTGTCAGTAAGTTTCTCCTTAGTTCTAGGCTGCTTCTCTCCTTGATTAGTCTCCATCCGTTGCTTCTTGTCCTGCCTTCAGGTGCTTTAGAAAATAGTGGCAGCTCCTGAGATATTGGAACACTGCTATCATGTCACCCTTCGCCCTTCTCTTCATTAAACTAGACATACCAAATTCCAGCAGCCGTTCCTTATATGTTTTAGCCTCCAGTCCCCTAATCATCTTTGTTGCTCTTCTCTGTACTCTTTCTAGAGTCTCAACATCCTTTTCACATCGTGATGACCAAGTGTGGCCTTACCAAGGCATTGTAAAGTGGTATTGATACTTCATGTTGTTAAATAGCAGGTTCTTTGGTGCAGGAATGACGACACGAAGCTGAGTACAGGATAACTCATTATTTATTATTTGCTGGAACTGTATTGAGACAAAGGCTGCAACCAGGCGCAATATATAGTCTAGCCCCTAGGCAGCAGCCAATAGGTTTGAATCAACCATTGCCGCCTGGGGATAGCCAATTGCAGCACAGGAGACTGGTAGTCTGGGTTGCTGGACAGCCGTTAGCTGCTCCAGCAATCCACGTGGTGTATCACAAGAGCCCAGTACATAACACCCCTCCCCTCTTAGATCAGACTATGACAACAACAATTAATCTCAACAGTTGTCAAGACTCGTTATTCAAACACACACAAAGTAAAGTGATAATAATAAAAATAATAAAAAACAATGTGGATTACAATGAGATTAAACAACGTCTCAATGATCAGGCCTCCATTTGCAGTAATAGGCAGTTATATATAGCACTAGTTTCTGTAGTTTAGTGGCAACAGGATTTACAACAATATATAGCTCTTTATTTTACAATGTAATCTGCAAGGTACGAAGGAGGCTTGTGTGCCCTAGAGGAACATCTCTGAGTTCCCAACACTTTGTGGTTTACGAGCTTACCCAGTGGGCTGGGTAGATTTGTGTCCCTTTGTGCTCCTGAGTCAAGGGGATTTGATGTATTCTGGCTGGCCTCACCAGGTTGGCTCACCCCAGAGTCAGTCTGTTCAGCAGAGTAGGCACAGCGGTTGCTGAAGTTTGGTTGGCTCACTTTGTCAGGGGGTCCATGTTGTACTCCTGAGCTCCCCGGTTCTCCCTCTGGTTCCATCTCAGTTAAGAAGGAAAAGTCCTGGTAGTCCATGTGAGGGCTGGCTTGGCCGCACATTTGAGGATCTTGGGAGGGACCTATGATGCAGTCCTCACTTAGTGTCCATTCTGGAAACCTTTTCCTGAGCTGATCAATGTGTCTTCTGACAACTCACCCTCTCTCCAACCCCACTTCATAAGATAGGGGTCTGGATGCCTTGGTGATTTGACCAGAAACCCACAGATTCCCCTGAACATAGTTCCTGGCCCAAACCCAATCGCCCTTGTGCAGCCCCCTCGGGGATTTTGGTCGAGAGGCTTCTGCTGCCACTCTGTCTTGATGCAACCAGTCCAGTTTAGTAATCAAACGTCTTCCCCCAGTGTATTTCTGCAGGACTTTTACCTGTGGCAGTGCAGGGCAGAGTAAAGAATCTGCCAATCTGTGATGCCAGTCACCTGTGACAATGCACTTGAGTGTCTCCTTCATTGTCCTCACCATGCGTTCAGCTTGACCATTAGAAGATGGATGAAAAGGCGCAGACATTGCATATCTGATGAGATTAGCTCTGAGGAAAGCCTGAAATTCAGCAGCAGTGAATTGGGCCCCATTGTCTGAAACTAAGACATCAGGCAACCCATGTGTGGCAAAGAGTTTTCTCAGCACCTGGATGGTCCTAGCATTAGTCATGTTAGGAACTGGAATTACTTCCAGCCATTTTGAGTGGCTATCCACTACTATCAGGAAGAGCTGCCCCTGAAAGGGCCCAGCATAGTCTATGTGAACCCTAGACCAGGGAGTGTGCGTTTCCTCCCACCTGTGAACTGTGACATTTCAGGCCTAGATTGCTGGCATGTATAACAACCATGGCCTTATCAAGGCCAGGCCACCAGAGGTATCTTCTAGCTAAAGCTTTCATTCTGACAATGCCTGGATGGCCTTCATGTAATGATTGTAAAATCCTGTCTCTTAGGGAAGTAGGGATTATGACTCTGTTCCCCCATAAAATGCACCCTTTATGTGCAGATAACTCATGCCTCCTGACAAAATAGCTTTGAAATTCTGAGCCTGGACTTTTTTCCAACCAACCCGTGTATACCCATGACAACACTCTACTAAGTATTTTATCTGTGGCAGTTTCAGCAGCAATGTCCCCTGCATGGAGCGAAAACTCAGGTATGTCCTGTATGGACAATATTCTAGCAGCAGGAGCCAGATCTGGATCCATTAGTGGCAGTGGTAGTCTGCTGAGGCCATCAGCATGGCCCATTTCCTTGCCCGGTTTGTGAATTAATTTAAAATTGTAAGCAGATAGGAAAATAGACCATCTCAACATTCTTGGAGATAGTATGTGGGGGGTTTGTTTGTCTGTTGTGAACAGTCTCAACAGAGGTTTGTGGTCAGTGTAGACTGTGAAATCCCTGCCATATAAATAATCATGGATTTTTTTTATTCCAGCAACGATGACCAGGGCCTCTTTGTCAATTTGAGCATAGTTGCGCTCAGCAGAGGACAAAGTCCTTGAGTAAAAAGCTATAGGGACCTGTTTCCCATTTTTTTCTATGTGGCTTAAAACTGCCTCCACCGCATAGGGAGATGCATCACATGCAAGACATTGTTCTGTACCAGCCTGCTACCGGCCTTGCAGAAAGGCAACCCCTGTACAAACGGCAGAGGCTGGAGAGCGTCTGAGGCTGGAAGGCGTCTGCCAAGTTTAATTCACAAGCAAAACAACAGAACAAGAAACAAAACACCGGAACTGTGATCCTCAAACAGAGCGGTTGCTTTCAGCAACCAGCCCTTCCCCAAACACTCCCTTTATTAGAGTTCAGGGCGTGGCCTCCCTGTGCCTCCTTCCGAGGAGTCCCACAGCCTTTCTCTGCTTGTTCCTGCTTGACTGCCTCCTGCGTCGGGCGTCCTTGAACAGGGCCAGCTGTGGGTCATCATCATCCGCACTGTCGGGCTCGCGCAGCTGAGAAGAGGGCCCTGGCTGGGGGCTCTGCGAAGCCTCCAAGCCATCATCAGCAAGTTCGTCTTCAACACCCTCCTCCTCCCCCTCGTCTGAGTCATCCGAGACATCCGAGCCGGCTGCCGGACCCACAGGCTGGCCCTGAATCACAACAGACATACAGGTTTAGACTCTTTGTAGTGAGTTACAGTGGACTTTTCTGACAATAGTCTTTTAAGTCCTGGAAACGTTTTTCGTGTAAGTTAGTCCATTTCCAAGGAGCTTTTTTGTCTAGAAGCCTGTGGAAGGGCTCTGCTATTGCTGCCTTATGAGGTAGAAATATGTGATAGAAGTTTAGGAAGCCCAAGAATGCTTGTAGCTCTCCTTTTGATTTAGGCTTAGGAGCCATTTTAATGGCCTTCACTTTAGAATCAGCGGGGTGAATGCCGTTAGCATCAATGCAGACACCCAAGAATTCTGTTGAAGAAACCCCAATACTACACTTGTTCTTCTTTAATTTGAGGCCTGCTTCACGAAGCCTCTGCAAAACAGCCCTGAGCCTTCTGGCCAACACTTCTGGGGATTCCCCTGCAATAAGAACATCATCAAAATAAGGGCAAATGCTCTGAATACCCTTAAGTGTATGTTCCATGATCCCTTGGAAAATACCCGGTGCAACACTGACTCCAAACTGTAAGCATTTAACCTTGAATGCCCCTCTGTGAGTCACGATCATTTGACCCGCAGCTGTGGCCTCATCAACCGGCAATTGCTGATAGGCCTGTGCTAAATCAAGTTTAGCAAAAATAGTCTCCCCTTGCAAGGAGGCTAAAATATGGTTGACCATTGGGACCGGGTAAGCGTGTTGCTTGAGGGCCTTATTTAATGTGCATTTATAGTCAGCACAAATACAAATTTCCCTTTTGGCTTTAAGTGGAGCAACAATAGGAGTTTCCCACTCCCCCCATCAACAGTCTGTAACACGCCCTGTTCTACAAGCTTATCAATTTCAGAATCAATTTTATGTTTTAAAGCAAAGGGGACACTGCAAGGTTTAACCCTATGTTGGGATCTAAGTTAAATGAGATAGGTGGGCCTGTGTATGTCCCTAGGGTTGAATCAAAAACATCCGCGTGTTCCTCGCACACTGACATGAGGTCTGCAGTTTTTGTCCGGTTTATGTCAGTAATCTGAATACTGTACCTAAGGCATCAAACCAATCAAGTCCAATGAGACTCGTTCTCTGGCCCCCTACTAATATTACATTCAGGTGCCCCCAAAACCATTTAAGCTTCACCAACAAAGTGGCTTCTCCCTTAACTTTAACATGAGCATTTTGAAAATTCATTAAAATGATATCTGAGGGTCTTAGTTTGGCCCAATTGTTACTGCACCTACACACGAAGTTAAAAGTGTCTTGAGAAATTATGAAGACTGCAGAGCCAGAGTCTAATTCCATCTTACATGGAACTCTTTGTAGCTCTACCAAGAGCTTAAGTTTGGGTTTGAGGGGGTGTTGAGCCCCGGTGCAGCATACGCTTCTACGGCTCCTGAAGACTCCCACACTAACTGGACCCTGGGCCCCAGTACCTCTCCTAGTTGGTTCTTCTGACTGGTGTTTGGGTGGCCGGTCTCTCTGGTGGGCTCTGAAAACCACCATGATGTGGCCTGTCCTTCCGCAAGCTCTATACGTGGCCGAATGAAATCTGCAATTGGCGTGAAGATGGTTGCCGCCACACCCCATACGTCTCGGTAAGAGAACTGCCTTGTAACTGTCTTCTTGCTGGTGGCTGTTGCGGTGTTGCGCTTTGGGTTGCTTTTGGAGTCAGTTGATTTCAAGTTCTTCTTCCCCTGACGATTCTCTGCTGCATTTGGCGACCTCAAGATGGACCGATTCTTTGACTTTTGAAGATTTGGCAGGCTGAACTGTCTGCACAGTGCCCCCAGCGGCTTTGTCGGCCATCACCTCGTCCTGTGCTTCAGAAAACATTAAATTGGGCCTAAAAAATAGTCTCTGCTGAAGCATTCTGTCCCGTAGGCCGCAGACGAGCCGGTATCTTAGTCGTTCTTCTAAATTTGAGAATTTGCATAGGCGTGCAGCCTGTCTTAGGCCCGCAAGGAACTCCAAAGCTGTCTCCACAGGTAGCTGCACTCTTTGGTCGAACTTGAACTGCCAAGCCATCTCAGACATCTTGGGCTGGAAGTGCCTGGTTAGCTTCTTTTTTAGATCTGCCTCGATTGGTGTCGGTGCAAAAAGATTCTCGGCCAAATCAAAGGTTGCTGGGCCACATACGCAAAGTAGCTTTGCGGCCTTCAGTCCTTCTTCCACAATCTGATTGGCTCTGAGGTAGTTTTCTACTTGTGAAAGATAAGATGGCCATTCCTCTGGGTGTTTTATGTCAAATTCTCTTAGTTTGCCAACCTTTGGCATTCTTTCAGTTTCCTGCAATTGTCCGGATCCTGCTTCTAGGCTCAGGGAATTAGTCCACTGAGCGTGAGGCTGCTAGCGTAGCTTGCTAGCCGGCCTTGAGAGAGGGGGGGAAATACCTCTTCCCTCTGGCATGTGCTGCCTTTCCCTCATGGACTTCAGCTCTTTAATCAGCGAAGCAGGATCCCATCCTCGTCACCTCTGTTAAATAGCAGGTTATTTGGTGCAGGAATGATGGTGCGAAGCTGAATACAGGATAACTCATTATTTATTATTTGCTGGAACTGTACTGAGACAAAGGCTGCAACCAGCTGCAATATATAGTCTAGCCCCTAGGCGGCAGCCAATAGGTTTGAATCAACCATTGCCGCCTGGGGATAGCCAATTGCAGCACAGGAGACTGGTAGTCTGGGTTGCTGGACAGCCATTAGCTGCTCCAGCAACCCACATGGTGTATCACAAGAGCCCAGTACATAACACACGTGATCTTGATTCTATCCCTCTGTTAATGCAGCCTAGCACTGTGTTGGATTTTTTGGCAGCTGCAGCACACTGCTGGCTCATATTTAAGTAATTGTCCACTAGGACTCCGAGATCCCTCTCACAGTTACTACCATTGAGCAAGGTACTCCCTATCAATACTATACTTGTACATTTGGTTTTTCCTGCCTAAATGTAGAACCTTACTTTTTTCACCATTGAATTTCATTTTGTTAGATAGCGCCCAGTGTTCGGGTCTGTCCAGATCCTCCTGTATCTTAAGCCTGTCTTCTGGAGTGTTGGCTATTCCTGCCAGCTTGGTGTCATCTGGAAATTTGATGAGTTCCCCATCTATTCCCTTGTCCAAATCATTGATGAAGATGTTGAAGAGCACTGGGCCCAGAACAGAGCCCTGGGGCATCCCACTACACACTTCCCTCCATGTAGACGTGGTTCCATAAAGGATCACACACTGAGTATGGCCGGTCAGCCAGCTACAAATCCATCTTATCAGATAGTAGTTTGTGATCTACTTTGTGAAATGACTTACTGAAGTCCAAGTAAATTATATCCACAGTATTCCTCTGATCCACAATTTTGTCACTTGGTCAAAGAATGCAATACGTTTTGTCTGGCATGATCTGTTTTTGACAAACCCATGTTGTCTTTTAGTAATGATTTTGTTTGCCTCTAGGTGCTTGCTGATTCATTGTTTGATTATCTTTTCCAGAATCTTCCTAAATATTGAGGTCAGGCTAATAGGTCTGTAATTTCCTGGATCCATTTTTTTTCCTTTTTTGAAGATGGGAACTACATCAGCTCTTTTCCAGTCCTCTAGTAGTTCCCCAGTGCTCCAGGATCACAACTTTTTTTCCATTGCCAGCAATGGGGTGGGCACGGTTTCAGTATGACACATCTGGCCTGCAGGCCGGCAGTTTGACACCCCTGATCTATTTGATTAGGGGTGAAATTAATGTTACATTTATGTTAGATAACCCACAGTTGTGATTATAATTCAGGGAAGGGCAATTTGTTGACATGATTCTCATTACATTGTTGACTAGCATTTTTAGTGTCCAAGACTTTCTCTGACAGTATTACCAAGATTTAATGACAAATCATTGAAAAAAAAAGATTTTTTTTTACCATTTTTATGCAAAGACATTGTAGGGTTGGAATTAATCTTATTAAGAAGTGTGGGGGGGGGGCAGAGAAGGACACCTTAAGAAATACTGACCCCACTTACTTTGACCACACCATTCCCATTTTGTTTAGTTGACCACTCACTATTGTCTTTAGTAGAATTACCTCTAAAACAACAACATCAGTCCAGCCAACATCAGTTTGTTAGCTTTTCCAATATAAGCTAACAAAACTGAATGCTGCAAAGGTTTGTCACTTTGTTTTCAGAATTCCTAATGATATTCATCCATGTTCTGGCACAATACTTTTGTCTCAGTTCCACTTAGTCATGGTGACACTGCCAAAACTTTTGATTACTAGGCATGGATGAATTTGAAAATGTAGCCATTGCTTTTAACTATGCCACTCTGCTTATTATAACATCTTAGTCTTGTTGTTGTTGTTAGCTGCAAAGTCATGTCTGACCCATCGCGACCCTATGGACAACGTTCCTCCAGGCCTTCCTGTCCTCTACCATATTCTGGAGTCCATTTAAACTCACGCCAACTGCTTCAGTGACTCCATCCAGCGACCTCATTCTCTGTCGTCCCTTTCTTCTATTGCCCTCAATCTTTCCCAGCATTAGGCTCTTCTCCAGTGAGTCCTTCCTTCTCATTAGGTGGCCAAAGTATTTGAGTTTTAGCTTCAGGATATGGCCTTCTAAAGAGCAGTCAGGGTTGATTTCCTCTAGGACTGACCCCCTTCATGGATTACTGCCTTGTCGTGGCGAAGGGGCTTGCGTAATTCAATGAAGCTATGAGCTATGCCGTGCAGGGCCACCCAAGACGGACAGGTCATAGCAGAGAGTTCTGACAAAACGTGATCCACTGGAGAAGGAAATGGCAACCCACTCCAGTATCTTTGCCATGAAAACCCTATGGACAGTACCAAAAGGCAAAACGATATGACGCTGGAAGATGAGCCCCTCAGGTTGGAAGGCGTCCAATATGCTACTGGGGAAGAGCAGAGGGCTAGTACTAGTAGCGCCAGAAAGAATGAAGCGACTGGGCCAAAGCCGAAAGGACGCTCAGCTGTGGATATGTCTGGTAGTGAAAGGAAAGTCCGATGCTGTAAAGATTTTTTCTCCATAGGAACCTGGAATGTAAGATCCATGAATCAAGGAAAGCTGGACGTGGTCAAACAAGAGATGACAAGACTGAACATCGACATCTTAGGTATCAGCGAACTAAAATGGACAGGAATGGGTGAATTTAATTCAGATGACCATCAGGTATACTACTGCGGGCAAGAATCCCTCAGAAGAAATGGAGTAACCAATCAGTGGTTCCGTGTCCAGTCTGCATATAGGTTTCTCAAGAGACAAATAAGATGGTCTGGTACTCCCATCTCTTTAAGAACTTGCCACAGTTTGTTATGATCCACACAATCAAAGGCTTTAGCATAGTCAATGAAGCAGAAGTAGATGTTTTTCTGGAACTCCCTAGCTTTCTCCATGATCCAGCGTATGTTGGTAATTTGATCTCTAGTTCCTCTGCCTCTTTGAAATCCTGCCTGTACTTCTGGTAGTTCTCGATCCACATACTGCTGGAGTCTAGCTTGTAGGATTTTAAGCATAACTTTACTAGCATGTGAAATGAGTGCAATGGTGCGATAGTTTGAACATTCTTTGGCACTGCCTTTCTTTGGAATTGGAATGTAAACTGATCTTTTCCAATCCTGTGGCCACTGTTGAGTTTTCCAAATTTGCTTGCAAATTGAGTGTAGCACTTTTACTGCATTATAACCTAGGATTGCATTTCTGTGTTAGCTTCTCCATCTTTTGCAGAGCACATAGTCAATCTGATATCTGTGTTGACCGTTTGGTGATGTCCATGTGTAGAGCTTTCTCTTGGGTTGTTGGAAAAGAGGGTTTGCTATGACCATCATATTCTCTTCACAAAATTCTATCAGCCTGTGCCCTGCTTCATTTTGTACTCTAAGGCCAAACTTGCCTGTTATTCCAGTTATCTTTTGGTTTCCTACTTTAGCATTCCAATCCCCCATGATAACAAGGACATCATTTTTTGGTGTTAGTTCTATAAGGTGCTGTATGGGTTCATAGAACTGGTCAATTTCATTGTCTTCAGCACCGGTGGTTGGGGGATAGACCTGGACTACTGTGATATTGAATGGTTTGCCTTGGATTCGAACTGAGATCATTCTGTCATTTGGGGGATTGTATCCCAGTATTGCTTTTCCTACTCTTTTATTGATTATGAAGGCTACTCCATTTCTTCTGAGGGATTCTTGCCCACAGTAGTATACCTGATGGTCATCTGAATTAAATTCACCCATTCCTGTCCATTTTAGTTCACTGATTCCTAAGATGTCGATGTTCAGTCTTGTCATCTCTTGTTTGACCACGTCCAGCTTTCCTTGATTCATGGATCTTATATTCCAGGTTCCTATGGAGAAAAAATCTTTACAGCATCGGACTTTCCTTTCACCACCAGATACATCCACAGCTGAGCTTCCTTTCGGCTTTGGCCCAGTTGCCTCATTCTTTCTGGTGCTACTAACCCTAACCCTCTGCTCTTCCCCAGTAGCATATTGGATGCCTTCCAACCTGAGGGGCTCATCTTCCAGTGTCATATCTTTTTTTTCCTTTGGGTACTGTCCATGGGGTTTTTATGGCAAAGATACTGGAGTGGGTTGCCATTTCCTTCTCCAGTGATCATGTTTTGTCAGAACTCTCTGCTATGACCTTTCCATCTTGGGTGACCCTGCACAGCATAGCTCATAGCTTCATTGAATTATGCAAGCCCCTTTGTCCCGACAAGGCAATAATCCGTGAAGGGGTATATACTAATAAAATACTAGTAAAAATATTTTTATAGAGCAGTTATCTTTTTGAAATATTCTCTGACATGACTTAAAAGGGGGTTTTCTTATCAAGGCAAGATAAAGCACAGATAAAATAAAGCAAAGATAAAGCACAATCAAAATGGATTATGGAGAACTCTATCAAACAGGAATTTCTGTATAACTGATTTATTAAGTGCCTTGGCCATCACATTCTAGTTGTTTCCTATTATGAAAAAGGATTGTTGTTTTTTTCATTGGGCGCTATCTAACAAAATGAAATTCAATGGTGAAAAAAGTAAGGTTCTACATTTAGGCAGGAAAAATCAAATGCACAAGTATAGTATAGATGGTACTTTGCTCAATAGTAGTAACTGTGAGAGGGATCTCGGAGTCCTAGTAGACAATCACTTCAATATCAGCCAGCAGTGTGCTGCAGCTGCCCAAAAAAGCCAACACAGTGCTAGGCTGCATTAACAGAGGGATAGAATCAAGATAATGTGAAGTACTAATACAATGCCTTGGTAAGGCCACACCTGGAATACTGCATCCAGTTTTGGTCACCACCATGTAAAAAAGATGTTGAGACTCTAGAAAGGGTACAGAGAAGGGCAACAAAGATGATTGGGGGACTGGAGGGTAAAACATATAAGGAATGGTTGCTGGAATTGGGTATATGTAATTTAACAAAGAGAAGGGTGAGGGGTGACATGATAGCAGTGTTCCAATATCTCAGGGGCTGCCACAAAGAAGAGGGAGTCAAGCTATTCTCCAAAGCACCTGAAAGCAGGACAAGAAGCAACTGATGGAAACTAGTCAAGGAGAGAAGCAACCTAGAACTAAGGAGAAACTTCCTGACAGAACAATTAACCAGTGGAACAACCTGCCTACAGAAGTGGTGAATGCTCCAACACTGGAAGTTTTTAAGAGGAAGCTGGACAGCCATTTGCCTGAAATGGTATAGGGTTTCCTGCCTGAGCAGGGGGTTGGACTAGATGACCTCCAATGTACCTTCCATCATCATCATCATCATCATCATCATCATCATCATCATCATCATCACTATTATTGTTGTTGTTGTTGTTGTTGTTGTTGTTATTATTATTATTATTATTATTATTATTATTATTATTATTATTATTATTATTATTATTATTATTATTATTATTATTATTATTATTATTGCTAGGAGGAAAAGCTGGCTCAATCTCACTGGCAATAAAGATGGGAGACTATCCAGAAATCTCAAGAAACTAGGCTTGATTGGGGAATTAAAAATTACAATTCTGAACTAAAGCAGTGACAAATCTTATCTTTATTTTACTAAAAAAATTATATGACTGTTTCCATGAAAACCACAGGGGATCAAGCTCAATTTGAAAGAGAGTTTTTTTTTTTTTAGTGAACTGTAATGATTTGCTCTTCTAAATTTTAAACTTGTGCAGGAACATAGATGTATATTATACAAATCTGTTATGTATCTTTAGCTTTTTTCAAAAAGTCAAAAATATACAAAATAACTTTGGCTTGAGCAGCTTATTAAATATTGATTTTCAATTTTGGATTGAACTTTGTATGACATATACGCATTAAAAAAGCTGTTTGTAAATCTTAAGATTTGTTTTCAGTATCTGAAAGAAGAAACAAATGTAGCATAATAAGAGCAGGATGCACAAAAACGGAAGTTCCAAGAATTATTTTATCAAATCTTATTTCACATAATTTAAATTATTTTAATATCTTCAGTGTTACATTCTGTTACATTCTAATTATTTCTTTTTTAACAGTCTTAATTTTTAAAAAAGTATAGGCAAAAATAGTATGCAATTTCTTGTTCTTTGGGAAGTATAAAAGTATGAAGAAAAAGAAAATAAGTATTAGTGATAGTAAAAAAAACCTGTCATTAAAAGTTTAGATTCTAAATGCAAGATGCATTTTACTGTCCACCCAACTGCTCCAACAGATTGCCTTTGTGAGCCTGCTTCTGGGGGAGAGATGTATTATCTAGATATAAGTGAAAATAAGTAAAATTCTGGTTTAATGATTCATTAATTAAGGTAATGTTATTCTGTTAAATCAAATTGCATTCTGATAAAATGCCATGAACTGGCTGAACAGTTCCCAGTAGAACCTTTAAAGCAGGGGTCTTCAAACTCGGCCCTTTTATGACTCGTGGACTTCAACTCCCAGAATTCCTCAGCCAGGCCTGCCTGGCTGAGGAATTCTGGGAGTTGAAGTCCACGAGTCATAAAAGGGCCGAGTTTGAAGACCCCTGCTTTAAAGTTTCTACTTAAACAACTGAACATATAAAGATGAAGCTGTAAATGAAAAAAGAACAGAAGTTAAGAAATATCAAGTGGAGAAAGCATTTTTGACAGTAATTGTAAATATTACTTCATCTATTAGGCTATGCAGTTTCCTTGAAACTGAAATCATGCACTTTTCAACTTTTCCATGGGCCCATAATGAGAAGTTTGAACCACTAATTTGCAATTTTTTATGCATTTGTCTAGAAGTAAGCCGCACAGAGTTAAAAGAGATTTAATTCTACATATACAAATGATAGGGTAAGAAAAATAAACATATAGCTATATGAGACATGTATCAAGGCTATTAAAAATAAGTACATGTGTTAAAAGATTTGACAGATATTATTGATGATGATAAATGATCCCTGGATGCTTTTATTCAAAAGGTAAAGAGAAGAAAAGGTAAAGGGAGGAATCACTTGTCAGATTCACATACATTAATCTAAATAAACATCTGAAAAAAATTGCTATATTGATCAATTCAGGCATTATATGAAGCATTACCTTGGATGTAAGGAACCATATAAAATCAAGACAGTGAAAGATGAAAATACTGCCTGCAAAATGGCTTTTCAGGTCACTGATGAAAATACTTCAGAACCATAAATGTGACCTTGTCAGATTGTGTGAAACTGAATAAGCGTAACAACACATTATAGCCCTCGCCAGTTTCTATTTGCACATAAGGAGGAGGTGAAGTATGAGTGCTAATGTGATCGTATTCTGAGAATAGTGCCATTAAAATACATGAGATTTTCTTTAGACAAATTTAATGATAAATCCAATTTTTAAGAAGGAACTGAAAGTCCAATAATCATCTCAATGTCTATATACAGACAAGTGATAAACTAAGGAATAGTCTAAAACTACTCACAAATGAAGCAGATGAGATAATGCTATTACAAACTTCAGTGTAAAGGAAGTTAGGTGAATTAGAAAGTATGTCAAATATAACCAGCGTTATCAGCTAATTTATGCTTCACTCCATTTAAGGAAAATTATAGAAGCCAACAATAATGCTTTGATTCAACTGATATCTGAAAGATACAAATTGTACTACTTTGTGTGGATTTGGCTCACCATATTCGGATCTTCAAAGTCTTGCTTGTACAAAAGCAATGTGGACTCTAAAATTAAGCAATAATGTTCAGAATCAAGTACACATATTAAAGTTTGGTGCAAACTGGCAAGGGGTGACATAAATAAGAATACTAACCAGGGAGCTAAGGATCTCATTGCATAGGTTATGAGTAGAAGAAATATAAAATGTCATGTCCCTCAGATCCTTATTGGGACACTGCCATTCTGTTGGGAGGGGCAGAATCTTTGAGCTCTCTGTGATGTGTTTCTTTTGCTTTATTCTTCTGCTGCTTTGATATATCTCTTTGGGTGAAAGTGGGGGGCCATCTGCCTTATCTCTACTCCAGTGAGGAGAGGTTGCAATGCCTGGGAAAAGTGCTTTGTTGTTCTCAGCCTCCAGTTCCCATAACAACTTTGCACCTTTGGATTGTCTGGAAATGGACTGGGCATTTGGGCATTAGGGAGGGTTTTTGAAGAGAGGGGTTTAAGGTAACATTTTTGCATAGGAATATTCAGATCTTGCCTTGTCTCTCTGTTTTCACTGTCTTTCAATAAAAGTTCCTTTTGAGACAGTTTCAACAGTTCTGCTTTCTTGGGAGAACTAGCTGAGGCAGGACCTTACAATATATATTTTATAAAATATAAAATAGTGCTAATTGGATCTTCAGAAAGTGTAATAGTATATGCGAAAAACCATATGAGACAATGTCTAAGAAACAGGTAGGACAACAGCATAGTCTGCAGCTGGATAGTAAGCAGGGAAATAGGCTCAGAAGAGACCCTTCCTAATTTTTTGGGCTGTAGAGGAGATAAGGGGAGAAGTGATTCTTTCTGATTTGCAAGAGTTTGATAATGTAACTTTATAATATAGAATGGGAACACAATCAATAAATTGGCAGAGAAGCCAACAGCAAACAGCCCGACCAAAGAATCTCTAAGACCACCCCCATCAACACTGACAGAGCAAGCCACTAGAAAATAAATTGACAGTTTGGGTATGAAATGTCTGTAAGAAAACAAGCAAGCTCAGAGAGCACCAAGGACCCCTCATTTCAACCCTGAGCTATAAATATTCTTCTTTCTCAGTAGAATGTGCTTATCTGTTCTCTAGAAAGCACGTCTTTGCCCTGTCTCCCAAAATCTTTCCCTCATACCGTTAGAGAAAGCTACTGTAAATATAAATAGAAATTAAGGGAAATAATAAAGGGTATCTTGGGGCCTGGAAATAAAGAAAATCAGATACAAAGTTTAAGTAAAACATGCTATTCCTAAGAGATAAAGGGGAGAAAACAGATTTCATCCTGAGCTCTTTGGCATAGATGTGTTCTCACATCCTGCATCCTGAGGGGAGAGAAGCAGCTTGATGTACCAAGGAGTCAGACTTATGAATTGGCAGCTTGGCCCCGATAAAAAGAATGCCCAAATGTGTTACAATTTAGGAAATCACCAGTGCATTGCCTGGATCCAATTAAGACTTGTAGAGATGAAAGAAAGAGGAGCAGGCTCCATATAGATATGCCAGGTGTAACCAGAAGAATGGATCAAAGAAGCAGGAAGAGAGAGAGAGAGAGAGAGAGAGAGAGAGAGAGAGAGAGAGAGAGAGAGAGAGAGAGAGAGAGAGAGAGAGAGAGCACATGGGAGATAGATAGATAGAAGACACTGCAAAAGGACACTTTCAAAAATAGATGTTGCTTTGGGCATTGGGCAAGGGAAAGAAAGAGTTGATTTGGTTTGGTTAAATATATATTTGAAATATACTACCACCCTCTCAGAAGATTGCTTAATATGCTAGTATGAATCTCTGGGCAAGTCTCTCTGCAGGTCACAAAGAAATATATCCCCTAAAAAAATATTCTTTCTGTATTTTTTTATATATTATTTTATATACCATTGGATGTGGAAGGGGAAAATAATCTTAAAATTCTGATTGAAGACATGGTACCAGTTTTGTTTAAAATAAATAAA
Source organism: Vipera berus (assembly GCF_964194415.1). Taxonomy (NCBI): domain Eukaryota; kingdom Metazoa; phylum Chordata; class Lepidosauria; order Squamata; family Viperidae; genus Vipera; species Vipera berus. Next base: position 44,317,092 of record NC_138206.1, on the reverse strand, counting down.
TAAAGTTTCTGAAAGGATCATGCTCAAGAGATCTCTAGGAAGCCAGCTGCACAAACCAGAATAGTTTGTGTTAAAACAGGAACTACACAAAGCAAGACAAGATTCCCAGTGTTCCAAATCATCCCTTCTAAACTTCATTCTAAATGTGCTGCTCCAGTCAAGCACAGTTTCAAGCTCTTGTATGCTGCTCACTGCTGAAAGGAAAAAGAAAATAAAAACCAGTATTTTTTTGTTATATTCATGTTTCTTTCTATTCCCTTGCTTTCAGAACTGACTTGTAACTGTTAAGTGTGTTTTGACAGATTATTCCCAAACTATCATGCTGGTACGAGTCCAAATGACCTATTTTCTCAATGTACATATAGATTTACCTCAAAGGATGTAAAGAATGAACTACTTTTTTAAAAAACAAGGACCTTAATAAAGCAAAGGGAATACAGATGGGTATGAAACTCTCCCCTAACACACAATGTATGCAAGAGGGATAACAACAGAAACAGTTCACAAGAAAAATATCTGGCTGAAAACAATGCTAATTGGCTAAACCTTTGACTGTTTTCTATCCAATAGTTAAAGCAAAAGTGAAAAAACCCTACAATTTTATTTGCTAATTGAGATATCTCAAATAATAATAAGAAAACCTCTGCAAGAGACAAAGGCCCAGATGATCAAAGATTCTATTCCATAGAAAGTCAGAGACAGGTAAAGTTGAAGGTGGGAGAGGAATCTAAGCCCAAATTCCCCACTGAAGGCTAATAGTTGAATAGGTCACAACAGGTATAACAGATGACAAAAGAGAGGTCTAAATAAACTCCATTTAATTTTTAAAATTGTGGTCATCGGAAAATATTTCCTGCCTCACCAATATTTTCTTCACAAAAGTAATACTTGACAAGCTTTAATATACCTAGCTTGTTCAGATAGTTACAGTTAGAGGGCAGTTAGAGGGCAGACAAGGGAAGAAAAACCCTGGCTGTGTCATGTACAATTTTGGACTCAAATACATTTATTTTGAAATAAGATTTTGTGGAATACATTCCATTTTATGGAATGCATGAAGTGATTTATTACAAACAGTAGGTATTAATGCAGTATATACTGAGTAGATTGAATAGGTATTAGTTCACAGAATATCTTGGGTATTTGCTTCTGCTGATTTTTAACGTAAGCTCAAAATGCCGAGTAACACACAAGCTATTGTGAATTTGCCACATTCCCCTACCTCACCCTTTCATATTTTTTTTTCCCTTTCTTCTTTCTGCACTTTCTATTTTTTATTGTTTTTGGTTAGTGTGGTTTTTATCCTTTTAATTGTAATGCTTAATGCATTTATTATTAAAAAAAGAATTATGCCAGGTAAAAATGAGAACTGTTCTGGGATTTGAATCTATAATTATTAGCTTATCCATGAATTAAAAAAAAGTAAAGGTAAATTTGGCAGATCTTTCTTCAGATGTCACATTGAAATAAAATCACCAAAAGAACTTTGAATGAAAATTTGCAGAAAGTATAAGGTATTAGGTATAAAGGTGATTAATACTGTACTAAATTTTATTTTAGCATACCTTTTGGATGATTAAATAGGAAAATAATCTGAATGTTGCATCACCCCTAAAACGCAATAAATTTCATTCCAAATATTAATGAAACATTGTACCCAATATTATACTCAAGTTCATTCATCATACTGAGATTTATAATCAATGTATCAATTGCAAGAAAAAATAAAGTATATTTTATTTCAATATTCCTATTATTGTTACTATATCATTATCATGATTATTATATTTCTAAAAAAACTTAGAGGTAATTCACATTAAATATATATTCAAAAGTTTAATAAACATCTTAGAAAAGGCACCCAATCAAATGCTCACAATCTAACCAGGCAGATTTATATCCTTAAGGGTTTATTTAATGTTAAGACCAAATATTTTATCAAAACAATTATACAATTATACTTTGACTCCCCAAAGGATACATTTGAAAGAAAGGACATCAAATTTCCTTGTTAGAAATATATATAAAAATGAGATGAATGTTCATAGTATCATCTGGAATCTTTCTGGAATAGCACCTTATTGTAAATAAGTAGATTTCTAGGCTTTCTAGATGCAATCAACTCTATCAGTTTTTCCACTCACAATTCATTTTCATTTCCCAGCTACCACTTTGTGGCCCTTGGACTTTGGCCTCCATCTTTTTTTTACAGCTGACTCATTGGGCTTATTTCTTTCATGACATGAACTTGTTTGTTAATCCATATCTCATGTATCCAAACTGCACAGTTGGATATGCCAGTGAGATACACATCCCTTTTCTTCTTACTTATGAATAATAGTAAATATAATAATTGTTCTAACTATAATTTTTATCTCATATTTAATTCTGTCTGTCTTAAGCTACCTGTCGTTTATTAGATTTTTTATCCCTCTTTATTACTTTTATAGATGGTGAATGTACATAATACTCCTTCCTCTTATTTACCCAAACAACAACACTGCAAGGTGGGCTGGGCTGAGAGGGAGTGATTATTCCAAAGTCACCCAGTGGGTTTTCACTCCTAAGGCAGGACTCAAACTCACAGTCTCCTGGTTTCTAGGCCCGCATCTTTACCACAACACCAAATTGGCTGGGTGACTAACCCCTCTCTTTAAAACCTCATTTCCTTTCTTCCTAATATTTAAGTCATCTTCCCTACTTTAAATCTCTTGCTTCTTTTTTTTAAGGTTACTTCATTTAGCTAATAATTTCCTTCCTTCTTCCAAGCCATTTCATCTAGGCTTGCTCTCTTTGGATCAGCCCTGTTTACATAAAGGAGATTTCTTAGGTCTCTTCCTTGCCTTTAATTAATGTACCCAAGTCCTGGAGCCATTCTTCCTATGTTTTAGTCTCCAGGCCTTTGAACATTTTAGTTGCTCTTCTCTGAGACCTTGGAAAAAGTTCAGAGAAGGGCAACTAAAATGATCAAAGCCCTGGAGACTAAAACATAGGAAGAATGGCTACAGGACTTGGGTTTGGCTAGTCTAAAGAAAAGAAGAAACAGGGGTGGCATGATAGCAGTATTCCAGTATTTGAGGGCTACCACAAAGAAGAGGATATCAAACTATTCTTCAAAGCACCAGAGGGCAAGATAAGAAACAATGGTTGGAAACTGACCAAAGAAAGAAGCAACCTGGAATTGAGGAGAAACTTCCTAACAATGAGGACAACTAACCAGGGGAACAGCTTGCCTTCAGAAATTGTGGGTGCTCCATCAGTGGAGTTTTTGAAGAAGAGACTAGACAGTCACTTGTCTGAAATGGTAAGGTTCTCCTGCTCCAGCAGGGGGATGGACTAGAATATCTGCAAGGTCCCTTCCAGCTCTCTTCTCTTCTCTTCTCTTCTCTTCTCTTCTCTTCTCTTCTCTTCTCTTCTCTTCTCTTCTCTTCTCTTCTCTTCTCTTCTCTTCTATTCTATTCTATTCTATTCTATTCTATTCTATTCTATTCTATTCTACATTCCTTTCACCTAGGATTGCATTTCTGTGTTACTTTGCACTCACAACACTTTATTTACCCACAAAACTCCTTTCCAGGATTACTTCTTTAGCCTGTTTCCAATTACCTTGCTTTTCCTTCCCCTTCCTCTTTGCCTTTACATCCTCTTTCTTCTTCCTATATTGCAATCTTGGGCACCCAGGTTCTTAGTATATAAGTTATTTATTTTCTCCTTATAGAAAATGTTACTAGTTTTCACCAGCTTCACTCATTTCCCCAACTTTATTGCAACCATATAAATCACAGGTGCACAGTAATTTTTCCTTCTTTTCATGAATAAAATATTGCTATAACAACAATTTAAATCCAGCCTGTGCTTCCCACAACTGCAGTAAATTTGTGGACAACCTTATGGAGCACTCAAAAAGTAGCTGATGGCCAAGTATGCTGACAAAAATATATGCTATAATAGGCTTAGCAGTACAGTAATCAGAGCAGTTGCTAGGTGCTATAATGGAAAGCTCCAACTAAGCAACAGTCCTGAAATTAGCAAAAACACTAAACATACTGCGATGTGCATTGAGGTTATCCCAATATCAGTAAAGCAAAAGTAATAGAAGCTGTATTAGAATGTGCTCCACTGTCACGGAACATACTGAATATTTTTTTTCATTGAAAAATAAAGTACTAAATTTGAAAAAGCAGGGTAAGCTGGAAAAGGGGAGAAAATGAGTCAATACAGAATGTCCCTATATTATTTAATCTTTTACAGCCAAAATGCTGCAATCAAACTGCAGATTAAAACACTAAAAATTAGAATTATGCAGGGAAAACCACTTTATCAGATGAAAGTAAAGGAAAATTAAAAGAACTCATTGTGAAAGAAAAAAAAAATAGAAAGTGAAGAATACAGGTAAATGTTGAATATTAACAGGACAAAGGAAATGCCAGCCAATATGTTTATTGAATTTAAACTTAATAGCAAAGAAGTGAAAACAATTTGCTTTTTGGGCTTAGCAGAAAATAAAAATGAACTGAAGAACTAAAAAGGAGATTGCTAGGACAAAAACAATGGCAATAAGGTGATATCATGAATGATAAGGACATTTCAAGAATAAGAAAAAAAATCATCATTGGTCTTTCTAATAGTAACGTATGACTGCGGAAGCAGAAACCTAAGAAGGAGTAAAAGAAAGGAGAAAGCTGCTTTACTGATTACCAAAAATAAATCCCCAATGGTCTGAAAAAATTATAAATCAATCAATTCTGGAACAAATAGATTACTCCTTTGAAGTGATGATCAGCAAGCAGAAATCCACATGCTTTGGGCATGTGATATCAATGGATAAGGCAGTGTAAAAGAATCATTATGCCTGAAAATTCGGAGACGTAAAAGAAAGAGAAAATGGCAGGTAATGTGCATGGACAAGGTCAAAGAAAATTACAAAAATGTCTTTGGAAGAGCTACAAATTATTGGTAGAGACAAGTTAAGATGAAAAGGAGGTGTCTGTGCCCAAGCTGATGACACTTAGCAAACACAGCTAAAAAATGCCACAAGTAGTCTTTTTCATGTGCTGTCTTACCTCTATGTGAGGTTTGGTTTTAAATGGATGCATTTAAACAGAACTAGCATTCTAAAACATTTTATCTTTGATAGACAGCAACCAAAAAACTTATAGAGAAATGGCCATATCCTTGCCTGGAATTCAGCATTTTGGTCTGGTCTTACAAAGGATTTTTTCCATATCATTTAAATAAACCAGCATTATTTAAATGAATATAAATAAGTTTTTTTTCTAGTATTTTTGAAGATTGGATTTGAATAAATGTCAGCATTTATTCAAACAACATTTGCTTTGTTTTAATATACTGAATTTTGTTGAGAACTTCACCTTAACATATTAAAAAAAAGCATTCAAATTGGCCTTTTTTTACTATATAGTTCCTGCTGTATGAGTTGTAAAGACAAATGTTTTTATATTACCAGTCCTTTGTTTTAACAATTGTTATGCTTGATGGTTTTCTGTCTTAAGGGTAACTGTTAATATAATAAAATTGAATTATTTTGAAATGAAGGTTATGGTAAGTTATTTTGGCTGGCATTCTAAGTGACAGTAGCTACATTTTATGAGTCAGTATAGAACTAGGGAGACACAAACTATGGAAAGTATTTTTAATTTATTTTGAGCCACTGTTGCAGTGAGATAATATTTCATTTTTTAAAAATAAGGAAAATGTATAGTCTCATGAAGAATATTTATTCATGGCTTGTTCATAAATACAATGGAATTAAGAAATAGCTTGTGTTAAGGAGTAAAAAAATGTAAAAGAAAGAAAGAAAAGTCATGCACCCTATTTCTTTGCTAATAAACTCTGAAAATAACTTGGATAATTAACCTTAATATAAGCAGAACAACTCTTGTAAAGATATTGCAGCAATTTATGTTACATGATTTGCTACCCTATTAGCCAAGCTGGATTTGCATCCTATGATTGATGATATCCTGGCAAAGGATATGACTCGAAGAATATACAAACATACCTTTCCACTGGCATATTACTGATTACCATTTGTTATGAAACAGTAGGAGGTGTTGTATAATATTAGTCCAGTGTCCGTCTGTAATTTTATTTTCATATAAACGGAACCTAGAAAATCCAACCAACCTCTAACATGTTTTTCCCCCAATCAGAAAAGAGATTCATCAAACCAGACAGTGTTTCTACAATGTCTAATACCTAATTTAGGTTTCACTTTATCAATCACTGTTTTCCCTAATAAATTTATTTTTATACTCTGACAGTCCCTCATTTTATGATCATTTTCTCTCTTGTGTTTCTATGATTCTTACTATTAATCTGAGGCAGCAACTGCAGGATCATGGTATCTTTTCCAAAAGCAATGGTTCAAAACTACATAGAATTTAATTTTTTTGGTGTTAATTATTATGTGCCTACTTTCTCTTAATCACAACATTAATACCTCCACTATGCAAATAAGAAGAGTAGAAGAGAAAGGTCCACTTGTAAATAGGATTCCATGTACCTGTAAGCAACAATAAGGGAATAATTTGAAAGTTGTTGAACACTTTTGTAAAGGGAATTGAAGTCAAAGGCAAAGGAAAATCATTTAATAAATTGAGTTTTTATAAATCTTCAACATCTTCATAAATGTTCTTGATGAGGGGATAGAGGGGGAGTTCATCAAATTTGGAGATGGTACAAAGCTGGGGAGCATTGTTAATAGTAAGGAAAATAGTCTTAAAATTCAGAAAGAACTTGACAGGCTTGGGCATAGGGCCCTATCTAATTAGATGCGGTTTAGAAAAATAAGATCCTACACATAGTGAAGAAAAATCAGATGCACAGATACAGGATGGGCAGAACTTGACTCAATAGTAGTGAATGTATGAAGGATCTAGGTAGTCCTGGTGACTACTTCTTAAGTATGATTCAGGCATGTGTTGCAGCTGCTAAAAAAGCCAATGAAATACTAAAGTACATCAATAGAGGGATAGCATCAATGTCACAGGAAGTGATAGTATTCTCTATACTGCACTAGTGAGGCCACATTTAGAAAACTGTGTCCAGTTTTGATTCCCACAATACAAAAAAAGATGCTGAGGCCCTAGAAAGAATATAAAGAAAAGCAACAAGCATGATAAGGGGACTGAAACCTAAATTGTATGATTAATGGCTAAGGAAACTTGGTATGTTTAGCCTAATGAAGAGAAGACTTAGGGAAGACAAGACAGCAGTCTTCCAATACTTGAAGGACTGTCACAAGGAAGAGGTCATCAATTTATTCTCATAGCACCCAAGAAGCAATGAGGGGAAGCTCATCAGAGAAGTTCCAACCTGGAAATAAGGAAATTTCCTGACAGTGAGAATGATTAATCAACAGAACAGCTTGACTGCTGGAATTGTGGATATTAGAAGTTTTCAAGAAAAGTTTGGATAACCATTTATCCAGCATGGTACACGGATCCTGCCTTGGGAGGGGGGTTGGAGTAGGAGATATCTACAGCCTTTTCCAGGCCTATGATTTTATGAAAGATCTTCAAGGACACCATTTATATTCCAGTTCTCTGATTTGCACTTGCAAAACCACAAATATTGTTTTTATTAAAAGTTACCAATTCAGAGCTATGATGTTTTGAACTTATTTAACCAACAAGGAAAAGAAATATTATGTTACATATAGATGCATGTATATTCTGATACAACTTATATTTATGATTTAGAGCAGGCATGTCAAACTCGCAACGTCACGTGACGTCGCACGATGTATCGGAACTTTTTCCCATCGCCGAAAATGGGATGGGCGCGGTTTCTCCGTGATGCTGCGGCCTGTGGGCCGGCAGTTTGACACCCCTGATTTAGAGTGAGAAAGAAGGACAAGGTTCTTGTGACAATCAATAATCTGTCATTGCACTTTTCAAATGTTATAATTTCTTGCTATTGTCCAGCACTTAATAAAAGCCTTTTGGGGAGGGTGATGTAAGATAAGGGTTAGATAAATCATTGATCATAAATTATCATAAATTATCCTGATTATTCTGACTGTTTAGTCTATCACCGATTATAAAGCTAAAGAATCTCCTTAGCCCAGAAATAAAAAGCAAAAAGCAAATGATCTTTCTTTCTTTCTTTCTTTCTTTCTTTCTTTCTTTCTTTCTTTCTTTCTTTCTTTCTTTCTTTCTTTCTTTCTTTCTTTCTTTCCCTCCCGCTCTCCCTCCCTCCCAGTGTTTCTTCTCCTCTCCCCCAGCTTCAGCCTCAGCCTCAGCCTTTACCTTTACCTTCACCTTCACACTCACCCTCTGTGAATTAGGCAGCTGCATAGCAAGAGAGTTCAAAGTCTTGAAACTAATTAGTTTGTTCCCAATGTAATGCATGTAAGTGAAAGCATAATTGAAAAGGCTTGGCTTTTGTGCAGCCTATATGGAGAGAATTTCTCAAAGAAGTCATGGATCCTCTGCTTCTCCTCAAGGAATGCTTACTATAATGAGGAATGCAATATGGCATCAACATGGAGCTAGTCCCCACCCCCTTTTCAACCATTTTGAATGATTACAGCTGCGTATGCAATGTGATTTGACCCAAGAATCAAATCACAAATTCAGAATATTCAACCTCATTTATCTGCCTGCTGCAGCTTGACTGTATCAATCTGTATAATCACTATACAGCCAAGAGAAACATAAACATCTACCTCTTTGCTGCCGTTTATAGGTGGATGAGTAAAAGGCATAGTAAATTTATAAGGAGTCATTCAATTTTATTACATCAGATAGTATACTTTTTTCCTAAAGCCAACAATATGACTTTACAGTCTCCTACTCATTATTTGCAGTCTACAGTATCATTAGTTATGCAATTTGGCATGTCTCCACATATTATTTCTGCAGATTTAGCACCTGCGTACATTTTTTTTAGTAAAGAGAATATCGTTAAGTGAAACCAAAATAAGTTCTGCAAGAAGAGCAGTGGAATGGCTTAGATAGAAAAACAGATGCTTAGAGTATACACATTTTAGTCATGCTGGCATAATATTTTTGTTGCAACATTTTTGTCATTGATTAGAAGGGGAAAGAGGAGGAAAATAATAAGCTTTGGACACATTTTCTGTATTCTAGATTCTTGTCTAAATTTTATAAAACTAATTATTCTACTATAAACAGGGATGCAAACTTCACAGAATCGTGGATTTGCAAGGAGCTGTTTACTACTCAGTTCAGGAATCTAAATTAAAATTCTTACAACTTTTTGTTTTCCATTATGGGTATACAGTATATCAAACAAAAGAGAGCCCACATCTTTATTTGTAATTACTTCACTCTCAAACTGATCCTCTTGTTAGAAAGTGTCATTATATTCACCTGGGATATACCTTTCAATAATATAAGAACATTATTCTGTAACTTTATCCATATTAGTGATTTATACAGTCATCTAGACATTGCTATGTGGATATATAACTAATTCGGTCTTTATATTTTCATAGCAATGACTGCTATAACTACTACTGGAATAGCCCTTGTAAGATACTATATTAAATGGTGATGCAACCATCATAATATCATGAGGTAAATCTAACTTGTAGGTGGTCATCTCTTGATGTCTGTCAGAATATATACATTATGATCTTGACATCATGAATCCCTGATTACCTTCATAGCATTTTTTAAAATTCTGTTCCAATCTTCAAAACTGTTGATCCTCACAGAATAAAATCAAATTATTACTTCCCAGGATTCAAAAACTGCTTCTATTGCTTCAGCCTAAAGTTATATTGACCCTTACTTGTATCCATATCACACTAATACTACTATCATGTCATTGTCATTATAATATTCATATCACATATAAAGTGAGGTATTCTCCACACTACTCTGGTTCTTTAATTCATATTCCTTAAATTAAGAATTTTATATTTATCTTTTTTGATTTACTCTTTTATGTTTTTTAAAAAAATAGTGACAAAAAAGAAAGGAAAAAGAAACAACAATATGCGAGGATAAAGATACATACATTGACAAACACACACAGAGAAATATATATATATATATATATATATATATATATATATATATATATATATATATATATATATATATATATATATATATATATATATATATATATATATATATATATATATATATATATATATATATATATATATATATATATATAAAATAGACCAAAGGAAACTATACCATTTTTATAGTAAATAGTTACAGTTCTATATACACTTATCTAATTTAATTATTATTTAAGGTCATACATATTTGTAACACATTTATTACAAATACATGTAATACATGCTTTCTTTTTCTCAACCTACTCTATTTTATATAAATGAATCTCATATTTCATTATATTTGTCTGTACAAAGTCACATCTATAGTCAATTTCTATAGGCCTCATAGATAGCAAATACAATCAATCCATTCAGTGAAGGGGTCCATATATTTATAATTCCAATTCTGTAATATCAGCCTCATGGCTGAAGTAAAGACATGGAGAATACATTTATGTTGCTGAGTTATTAAACTCCAAGTTTAAAGTATATAATTTAAAAGAATATTAACCTCTGAAAATTTTAGCTTTTGTCACACAATCATACTTTTCATTTATCTTTTTCTATTTTCTCTTGCTGAACAAGCTAATTCCAATTTTGTGTATTTTCTCAGGAATTGGCTATTCCATCCAATTTATATACTCTGCAGATTTTTAATATATTGTGTTCATGTCATCATCTAATGCATAACTAAAAGTTTGGAAAGAAGATATTAAATTCTATTCTCTCAGTTCTCACTTCTTCTGCCACCCATCCACCCTGATATTACTAGTCTCTGATACCAATATCCTAGGAGTCACTATATCCTTCCATTTACGTAGGAGTTCTGTTTTGTTTTATTATAAGAAAATTTATGTGTAGCCATAAACTTGGAAAGCTCCTCATATGCTCTAGTCTGACCATCATAATGACCATATAATGGACCTACGTTTGCTTATGTTTCCACTGGTTGCTACAAATAGATTTATTTTCACTTCTGCAGGGGTCCATGTTAGATATCCCAAGGCTCTAAATCAAGATAAGTAACTGCTTTTTCTCGCTGCTATTATATTTTTGTGTCATACAAAATCTAACAATCTAAGATATTCTTGATTAAATTGCACACATGAATGAAAACAAAGCAAATGAAATGCATAATATAGCTTACAACAGCAATAAGCAAGTTATTACAGGCTCAAAGCACATGTAAAAATGGGAAGCTATCTGATAGGAGCACTCCAAAATGACTACCACATAAGCCTTGCCTATTTCCAAAATATAATGAGACTAGTCAGTCAAAAAAATCACATTTATCAGAAGACAAAAATGTCCAAGTATGTTCTCTACCATTCTAGTAGAATTGTTATGTACCCAAAAGACATTTCTTCAAATAAATATAACATCAGAAGCTACTATTTTTCATATTAATATGCAAAAACAACAACAACAAGCCCCAAACAAAAAAACTCCCCAAAAACAAAAAACCTCCCACCTCCCAAAACCCTTCAGGCAGATGTATTATGTATTATGTATTAGAAATACATAGCAGTCAATGTCACTATGCTGTTTACATATATCATATATAGATTTCCATTACATATGATGGAATTTATTGAAGAGTAAACATTCATAGAAAATTCATAGAAAGAGCAGAAAGAAATCCACTAATTTAATGGCTGTAATTTTTTAAAATAAAATTTTCCATAGCAGTGTTCCAATTTCTCAGGGGTTGCCACAAAGAAGAAGCAGTCAAGTTATTCTCCAAAGTGCCTGAAGGCAGGACAAGAAGCAATGGATGGAAACTAGTCAAGGAGAGAAGCAACCTAGAACTAAGGAGAAATTTCCTGACAGTTACTGTAGAACAATTAACCAGTGGAACAACCTGCCTCCAGAAGCTGTGAATGCTCCAACACTGGAAGTTTTTAAGAAGAGACTGGACAACGATTTGTTTAAAATGGTATAGGTTTTCCTGCCTGAGCAGGGGGTTGGACTAGATCAGAAATGTCAAACACAAGGCCCGGGGGCCGGATCCGGCCCGCAAAGTGGTTTCATGTGGCCCGCGAAGCCATCCTGGAAACAGTGAGGGAATGGCCCCCATTGCCTTGGCCCTGGCCCAGAGACCCTCCTTCTGCCAGAGACCCTCAGATCTGTCCCACTCCTGCCCAGGCCACCATAGGCACCCTAGATGCGAACGATGTAGAGCTGGCCATGCCCACCCAGTAGGCCATACACACTCTAGCCACACCCACCCAGTAAGCCACACCCACCCTGGCCATACCAACCCGGCCTCCTGAGGGCAACCGCAATGCTGATGCGGCCCTCAATGAAATTGAGTTTGACACCCCTGGACTAGATGACCTCCAAGGTACCTCCCAACTTCATTATTATTATTATTATTATTATTATTGTTGTTGTTGTTGTTGTTGTTGTTGTTGTTGTTGTTGTTGTTGTTGTTGTTTGTTGTTATTAATCATCACACAGTCGGCCAGATGTTCAGACTGGATTTGGCATTTTTGTCTACCTATCGAGTCCTTACCAAGGACCTGGGATAGGCAGATGTGGATGTTTGATGGTATTATAGATATCATTGCAGGATGGAAGCAGTTCCTAGTAAGGTTGCTTTTTGCAATTGACTAATGGCGAATTTGTCAATGCCAATGGTGTTCAAGTGGTGCTCCAGTTGTTTTGGGATTATGATTATGATTATGATTATCTTTCAAGATTCCATTTTTTTCTAAAATGTACCATTTCACTGTATATTCAGTACTCAGAGTAGGTAGAAGCATGTAACTGATCTGAAGAAAAATCTTGTCAGAAGAGATAAGGAAAGTCACAACTGGCTTTACTTTGATAGGAGATCACAAGGTTATACCAGGGCTGTAAACCAGACTGGAAAGTAAAAAAAAAACTTTACAGAAGAAAGCTAGAAAAAATAACTTCTGTATTGCTGTCCAAATCCTCCCAATAAGATGGCTGTGTCCTTGGAATCATTAGGAGTTGAGCCCAGCTTGAATCGCATGTTACTTATTTTATCCTATTATTATCATTTTTTTAAAAAAACAAAACAAAACAGAAATGCTTCTGATTATGGAAGGAATGCAATTACAAGACAATTTTGGAGCTTTCTTTCCATTAGCAATGTTGTTTAACTCATAGTTCAAACCTAAACCTGATTCAAAGGTCTGAGCTCTCTGATACTGCTTTCAGATGAAGAACCTTGTAAGAAAAGTTCCAAATATGATATACCCACTGGGAAAAATATCAGTAGAGGCACAAAAGAAAGAAATATTTCAAATGTAGTATTCAAGTTACTGAGAATTCTTTCTACATGGGCTTTTGTCTAAATTTCAATAAACATTAATGTTTAGGGATTTTCAATTTCAGTTCTTTTCTGCTTAAAAATACAACCCAAGAAAAAATGATGGAACCTTAAAAATGACCTTTATTTTTACCTGGTATTATTTGTCATTTAAAGTTTTTCACTAGGCTTGCTAAAATAAGACTCAGCAGTGGAGTTCTAGACATATTAATGTGGTAAGTTTTTGATGAAAACAGTATAATGAAAAAATGAACTTGCTAAATTAATGCTTTATTACAGCACAGCTTAGAGAGTGATTGGAAGACACTGCAATTTTAATTTTGCCCAACTACAGGTGAACGTTAATAATATATCTTTGTAATTGAATGCGTTTTCTTAATCAGAGAAACTGAATGGATACCTTGGTAAGGTAGCTTGTTCTGATATCTTCAAGAACTGAAAATACTGTAGTTGTAAGATTTACAAGCTACTTTTATCCAATTGAATAGTCTTTCCCAACTTTTAATAAGTATCGGACTATATTATCCATCACCTCATCAAAGTTAGCCATGATGAAATATATGTAATTAGACATCTCTGAGATGTGTCAGGTTAAGGAATGCTCAAATAAAAATTATATGTGAAAAGTCCAATCATAACAAGATTTGTTGATTATAATTGCAATACGTTGTATATGGAATATGTAACTCTTGAAAAAAATATTTGCAAATAGTGTTGTTTCATTATACCAGTATTTACAATGACCTACATTATATACAGTAGAAATCATTTCCTATTAGGAGAATTCAATGTAGCAAGTGTCCAAATTGATGCAGGAACTGAGAAAATGCAAGCTTTTGACTCCTGCATGATTTGGAACAACCAGTTGTTGCTTGTGGCATATGAATTAATGAAACAAATGTTCACTGCTTGGAAATTTCTGCATATTTAGAGAGCTTTTGCAACATAAACAAGAGATATATTAAAATATCTACTATTTTAAAAATTAGTAGCAGGTACTAAACATTGAAGTGGAGAAGCTGGAATGTTAGGGAAAGAATTTATTTTATATAGCTTTAGTGATAAAGATTCAGGTGTTCACTTTTACTTTCTACTGACAAAGCTACATTACTACTTCAAATGATAGTCGACTACAGAATTCAGCTGCTTTATTACTGTTCCTAATAAAAATGTCACTACATCATCACCATACTCAGTCACACTTCAAGTAGCAGTTTCTGGGATCTTTGTCTCTCTCTCCTTTTCACTGTGGAAAGACAAGGTCTAAGAAAAGCAAGTGATAAAACTCTCTGCAGCTTTTCCTACCCATCCCCATTTTCTCCTGGAGATTAGCTGAAATTGGTTTCCCAAGACTTGCTTCATCAAAGCTCTTTCTAATGCCTTAGACCAGGGGTGTCAAACTGGCAGCCCAAAGGCTGGGTGCGTCATGTGCAAGCCACACCCACCCCAGTTCTGCAAAGGCAAAAAATACCATGATATGTCACAAAACATCATGTGACACGATCGAGTTTGACACCTGTGCCTTAAACAGTGGCACTATTGGAAACAGTTTTTCAACTGTTCCTTACAGTAAAAGAAAACATTTATATCATTTAATTCTTTCACTTTTTTATACTACTTAGGAAGATAATAATTTAATCAAATTACTAAAGATATTTAATATAGAATATATTAAAGAAAATATAGGTACTCTTTCTCAGATAAAATGTAGTTGTATTTTCTTTTAAACAATAATAGCATTGGAAAGGATCTTGCCATAGCAGCAGCAGAATAATAATAATAATAATAATAATAATAATAATAATAATAATAATAATAATAATAAGAAGAAGAAGAAGAAGAAGAAGAAGAAGAAGAAAGAAAGAAAGAAAGAAAGAAAGAAAGAAAGAAAGAAAGAAAGAAAGAAAGAAAGAAAGAAAGAAAGGTCGGAAGAGAAGTCCATGAGTCATAAAGGAGCCAAGGTTGCCTACCCCTGGCTGACACCAAACATTTTCAGGCTGAAATACTATATAATAGTAATGTTTCTGAATGTTACAGTACTTGGGTTCTTATTGGACATCTGTATTTGTGTATGTGTTATTTTTCTCTTTCTCAGATAGCTTAACCCTAAACACTAATTTTGACAGTTCAATTTTGACTGTTATAAGGATCCAAGGTGCAAAATTATAGCTAAATTTACAGGTAAACTTTATATTTGAGCACAATAAACATAGTAATACAATGTGGCAAACTATATAAAAGCTTGATTCACACCTCAGGGTAGGAGATTATTTATTTTTAAAGCTATTGTTTATTTAATAATTAATCAATTATTGCTTACCCATTATGCTTGATTGAAGTTCATGATATGAAATGTATGCTTGTTTGAGGCAATTACATATTATTTGATAAACTTTAATTTTATGTGCTATGCAACTCCACTTAAATCTATAATACTGTAAGTATCTTAATGGCATTTTCACTCCAGGATTTGGTATATCTCCCTTATTGGCTACATGCCGTGTGATAAGTTGCTATCATTCTTCATGGCAGAGCAGCCAATTCCAATTCAGCTATGATACAGTACAAACTGCAAAACTATTATTTCTGCCTTCCACTTCCTGAACTTGATTTCACAGATACCCTTATCAGAAGACCTAATCTTAATCATTTTAGTCAGTTTAATAATCCTAAGGAGGGAGGGAGGGAGGGATCCACCTTTCCTGCCCATTTAAGCAGTTTACATAGAACTCTTGCCTGGCTCATACATATAATTAGTCTGTATTACAGCATGTAGTCATGATTGAGCAGTTGGGAAATTACTGCTTATAAATCTATATAATGCTATTATCACAATTTTCATTTTGAATTTTTAGGCAGGCATAATGATGCCTTGATATTAGGTTGCTTTCTGTTGTTTCTCAAACAGTGTGAGAATGTGTCCCTTTGGAAATAAAAAAAGAATGCATCAATGACTAATGACTAATGACTTACCTATCACAGCTACAATACATTTCTGTTGTTCTGCTTTTCCCAGCAATATCAGGGTCCATTTTGACCCTTTTTGAACAAGAAGGGGGGGGGAAGATTACATAGATACTACAAGAAATCCCTATCTCACTCATTTGAATATGTGACTTCCTGAGTTTTCTATTGCTGTATCACTGCCGTATCCCTCTTCTTCACAAGCAGTGAGAAGACGGTTCACTGTACTATCACATACAATGAAATAGTTACTTCAACCAGCAGATCATAATAAGAAGAATCAGATGAGAAGATAATAATGTACCCAATTAGCTTTCTTTAAGTAAACTCTTCCTTTGGGTGATGGATATGATGTCCTATTGCAACTGTTGAAGTAAAATTCTATGATGGATGTAATTGGAGTCTTATTATCTTTTCCTTTTGATTGCAAATGTTTTATAATGACCCAGAATTAAATGGCAGAAAAAGACCTAGAAACATATCTATTATTGAAATATCATTTGTTTTTTTAACTTAAATATGATACAATTAATTTTAAGGAAGGGTATATACATCACCTAATTTAGTATTACTTTATATCTACAGCAGGTGAAACAGTGTTTAATTGGAGAGGCAATGAGAGTTTTACTGGAAGCAATAAAGATATACCAACCAAAAGCAATGGTAAAAGTCAGATCAAGATCAAAATATTTTTTGTTTTAAGTCAGCGTCTTCCAACCTTTTCTATACCCTGCACCCCTAGAACACTTCTGATAAATTCTCGCACCCCTGGTTGGTTTTAAGTATTCAAATTCTGTTTAGGTATTAGGTAAGTAGAGTTGTTTCCAACTCTAGGAGGCAATGCTCATCTCTGTTTCTTAGCTAATAGAGCCAATATTTTCCAAAGACATTTTCATGGTCATGTGGCCAGCCTGAGTATACGCTGATGCAGATGGATTGGTGTTACCTTCCCACTGAAATGGCACCTATTTATCTACTTGCATCTGCATGCATTTAAACTGTTAGGTAGGCAGGACCTGGGGCATGTAATGAAAGCTCCTACACCTTCAATTCTACGTGGGAAAAAACCCGAATGACCAAAGATATTCGGGTTTTTCCCCGCATAGAGTTGAAGGTGTAGGAGCAACGTTTCGACAGAATCCCATCCGTCATCCTCAGGATGGTGACTTCAGCTTCCTTCTTCTGGGAGAAGCATGTGGTAGTGGCTGTTTGTTCCTCTTTTTTAAACTGCCAGAGGGGGTGTGTTCTGTGGGTGGAGGTGTGCTCTGATTGGGTGGGGGATTAAGTGTGTTCTGATTGGGTGGGAGTGTGTTTTGAATGGTGGGTGTGTTCTGATTGGGTTGGGGTGTGTTTTGAGTGGATGGGCTGGTCTCAGCTGCCAGCCTTAGACCTGAGCTGGTGAGTTGTGCTGCTTTTGTTCGGCTTCGTGTTTGTGGTGGTGCTATGTTTTTATAGTGGGTGTCAGTTTGCTTATTGTGTGGTTTGGAGGGGTTTAAAGTGGCTGATGTTGCAGCTGTAGTTAGGTTTCTGTTTTGTGGTTGTGCGTCGTTATCATTGTGGGTTCGGATTTGCTTTTTGAATGGTTGTGTGGTGGTGGTGTCATGTGATGTTATCATGGGTCTGGTATCATTCTTGGTGGTTGGGACTCGTCTGTCAATCAAGGAGGGTTTCCAAATGGCTGGTAGGCGAGAGGTATCATCTCGTTTGTTCATGCTGTGGGGGCGTTTTTCTATCTCAATGGCTTCTCTGATTATTCTGTTGTTAAAATGTTCAATTTTGGCGATAGTTTTGGTTTTTTTTAAAATCAATTTCATGTCCCGTGGCTTCAAAGTGTTGGACCAGGGATGAAGTTTGTTCTCCCTTTCTGAGTGAGTTTTTGTGCTCTTCAATGCGTGCACTTATTCTTCTGTTCGTCTGTCCGATGTATGTGGTGGGGCAGGTGGTGCATGGGATTTCGTATACTCCTTGGTTTTCTAACCCAATTATGTCTTTGGGGTTTCTTAGCTGTTTTGATGTTGTGTTTTTGGAGGATCTTGCTGATTCTGTCTGTGGTACCTTTTAATTATGGGAGGAGGGCTTTGCCATTTTCTTGTTCTCTGTCTTGGGTTTTTGTGGGTGTCTCTCTTCGGATTAAGTTGGTAATCGTGTTTCTTTGGAATCCATTGGCTGTTAGTACATTAGTGAGAGTGTGTAGTTCGGTTTTTAGGTGTTGTTCGTCAGCTAGGTGTTTTGTTCTGGAGATGAGTGTCTTGGCTACGGAGTTGATCTGTGCTGGGTGGTGGTGTGAGAGTGCATTCAGATAGCGGTTTGTGTGTGTTTTTTTATGGTAGATAGTGTGTCCTAGGGAGCCGTTGGATTTCTTGTAGACTAAGACATCAAGGAAGGGAAGTTGATTGTTAGCTTCTGTTTCCATGGTGAATTGTATTTTGGGGTGTAGGCTATTGAGGTGTGTGAGGAAGTCATCCAGTTTTTCTTTGCTGTGTGGCCAGATTACGAAGGTGTCATCTACGTATCTGAGCCAGAGTTTGGGTTTGTGGTTGGATTTTTCTAGAGCGAGGGTTTCAAAGTGTTCCATGTAGAGGTTTGCAATGACAGGTGAAAGGGGTGATCCCATGGGTGCTCCTTCCATTTGTTTGTATCTTTGTCAATTGTAGATGAAGTATGTGTCAGATAGGCAGTGGTTGGTCAGATCTAGGATGTGTTTTGGGGGGTTGTATTTATTTCGGATAGCTGTCAAGGCTTCTTTGATTGGCACGTGGGTGAAGAGGGATACGACATCGAAGCTCACAAGTAGGTCATAGGGCTGTAAGTTTAGTTTACTTATGATCTCTATGAATTGGAATGAGTTTTGTACGTGTGAGGTGATGGAATTTGCGTACGGCTGTAGTTGTTTGGCAAGAAATTTGGCTAGATTTTGTAGAGGTGAGCCTATGGAGCTGACTATGGGTCTGAGTGGGGTTCCTTCTTTGTGTATCTTGGGCAGACCATAGAGCTTAGGACATCTGGATGATTTTTCTCTGGGAATGATTGTTTGCTGGATCTCTTCACTGATGGGGGTGGCTTTTATTTTGGATTTTGTGGTTTTTTCCAGGTAGGTGGTGGGATCTGTCTTGAGGAGTTTGTATGTGGAGTCTTGGAGTAGGTTGGATAATTTGGTATGGTAGTCAGATGAGTTCATTACCACCGTGGCGTTGCCTTTGTCTGCTGGCAGAATAATTATGCTGGTGTCTTTTTTTAGGTTAAGTAGTGCTGTCTGTTCCTAATGACTAATGGCCTAGAAAAGTTGGGGGACCTTAACTCTACCTTTAGAATATACAAAGGTTTAAGGATCAGACTGACAAATTGGTCTGATGTCTGGTCTTATAGCTGGAATGGAAATGTGCTAAAGCAGGGATGCTCACTACATTCTGCATGCACCTCATCATGTGGGTCAGGTGAAAATATTAGACCTTTTGTTTTGTTTTGGGGAATATGGGAATGCTTTGAAGTCAAGATTAATGGGCAATTAGGAATTATTCTCATAATAGGCTATTAGGAATTATGCCTATTAATCATTGTCTAGTTAGATTAACATATGTATGAAAGAATGTTCAGTTTACTATTCCTATTAATATTCATCTTAGTTCCAATTGGACAACTCCCCAATTCTCTTTTCTATTTATGAGTATAATATCCAATAATAACAGCAAGATAAATAGCAGTTCACAATGATCCTATTTTTTAAGGTCCATCTTTTCTTCTTCACACCACTTGACTTATAGGGGACAGTTTAATTTATTCACATTAATTCAAAAATATCTTAGATATTTCCCATTTGGAAAAGTATCTTTGAAGAAATGTTGACTGAAATGTTGAAGAGACTTGCTTGGGCCTATCACATTTTCACGTGAATGTACCAAATGCTGTATACAGTTCTCTCTCACACACACACCAAAAAAAAAGTTCACATAAAGGATATAAAAGGTAGTTGTAGAAAAGTGTATCAATCTACAATAATCAATTAATTATAAAAAAAACAACAGAAAATAATATAGATGTATAAGATTGGAAAAAAGAGTATCTGGGTAAAATCTATTTTCACTAATTTTGGGGTTATTTGGTTTCTGGAATAATTTCAGCTTATTATGTATAGTGATTTTAACATGACAAAATATATGATCTTTAAATGTGTGAGTTTGCTTTTTTTTTAACTTCCAGAAGCATTCCTCTATAAGCCATTATTTTCTAGCCAGTGAGTGCTTCTTTAACAGTTTTGGATGTTAAACCAACACATTTTAAAATCACAGACTGAGTAAAATGTGATTTTGCTATTGTCTAGCAACATTTACACTGGGATAATTTAGATCTGATTGAACTACAATTGGTTTCACTTTTGAATAACCAATTGTACTTTGTGATGGATATGATGTTAAATAAGCCATTTTCTTCTAATAGAAAGATTTATTATTTATTACATTCAAATCATGGGCTCTTATTTATATTTTAATATTTTATCTAATATTTAAAGCTAATACTTAAAGCTACCTTCAATTCATCTTGACTGAGACCTTTTTTCCATCTAATCGTTAGGGTTTTTTTTTTATTTAGGTAATACTGTATTTGCCCTCCTTCTCTAAAATATGATTCAGCATAGGACAAGCATAGGGCAGTTTTACATTTCCCTTTCCCTTTTAATTATTATATCTGCACTTGAAAGAAAGAAAACTCAAGCCCATGATCTTATACATGATAGGCTTCTTACATTATAGGTTTGTGTATGTTGACATTGTTTCCTTCAGTGTAGGAATCTGGTTAGGGAAGTGACATGATCACTTTTCTAAAGTGAAAAGACCACCTAGTTTTCCACAAATGGAAATTATTCAAATGATCTCAAAGCACTGACTTCACATCTTACTCTCACATTACTGGACAAGTGGCCTCTGTGCCTTCAATATTTGTCAAAGGGGCCAGACTGAAATATCTTTAGCACATCTTTAGCAAAGCAATTTCCAGTTGGCCACAGCCCCTGTGCCCAGGGACTGCCTACAGCAAGAACAGTTTGACATAAAATAGCATTTTGCAAGTGCTGCAGATATTCCATTTGTCTTTTCATCAAACTGATGCCTGGCTGGGAGGAGGCATGGAGTTAGCCATCATTATGGAAATACTTCCTCAAGACTATAGATTTCTCAGGATACTAACCACACACAAATGTTTTTCTTTGATTGTTACTAAAACTAGGCTTGGTCAAGGAATAAAATGAAACCTTTATCTAGTTTAGTCTTGTTAATGGTATTACATTTGAATATCTAGTAAATGCAAAATTTGGTGTGGAGCTAAATATTACTCATTTAATAGTTCATCCATTTGTTGTTTAAGTGGATAGGTTTATGAAGTAGTAATATATTTAGTATATATTTTAAGATTGCAAGTATATGTGTACCTTTTGATGTAGTCTTACAAAGGCAAATATTAGTTTAGGTGGTGATATGCAACATTAATTTAAACTAGTATCTTTTTAGTCATTATTGTAATTATACAACTACATTATACAATTGCACTGAATATTAGTAAAGGCTTGATCATTTTTATTATAGAAAACATATCTTTGATTTGGGGAAGATCATTCAAAATCCTATTTTCCCTTGACTTTTGTTCAAGTTCAGATTAGAAAATCAGACTCTTTTTAATCTTTCAGTTGAATTTCCTGAATTAGAAGATGAACAATTGCAATGACCTCAGCTGTTCATATTAAAGTCCTTAGTCTAAGGTTCAAAACAAAAAAGGCATAGTAGAATAATAGGAAAGAAATATATGAATAATGCAATGAAGAATGGACAGGGAAAAATGTGTTAAATAATTGATCTGATGATAATGTTTGACAATTTACAGAGCTAGTTAAATAAGAAGGAAAATTAATGCACAAATTATTTATTTCATAAGACATTGGAAATAGTTTGTTAGATGTTGAACTAAACACCAACATAAATGCAGTACAACTGCTGAATATAATGACAGAGTTCAGATAGATTCTGGAAACATAAAAAGTCATGGGACACAAAATTAGTTTAGATCATTTGTTTCATTCATGATCCTGCTCCAACATATCAACATCTAATACATACATACATACATACATACATATATACATGCACACATACATACATATTTATTTAATATTTCATTTCTTAAATAGCCATATGTATCTACCTCCCTGCCCTTCATTTTCACATCATAATCATTTTACAAGGTAGATGAAATTAATTAGAAGAAGTTAAGTTCCTTGACTAATCAGATGAAGTAGTATGTGAGAAAGATTTTGGGAGAAAGAGTAGACAGCAACACAGGTGGATGAGCTTTTTAACATAAGCCATTTCTCAAAGACGTTTCTATGAGGATTCTAAATATGTTTTAAAATACTTTGTCAGGGGACAACCTTGAGCAAGAAATCCAGACTAAATCATAAGAATTTATTTCAACTTTATCCTATGTATGTGTATTTAGAAATAAGACCCTTGCAACGTAGTGGTTCCTCGGTAAATATACTGAAGCTGACACATTTAAGCCAAGAGGAAGGTATATGATAGGTAGAAACAGATAGGTATCTGTTTCATTTCTTTCATTTTCTTCTCAAGACCATACATAATTTTAAATAAACATCTCATGCTATTACCATTCTATACCAGTATATCTATTTATATATATATATATATATATATATATATATATATATATATATATATATATATATATATATATATATATATATATATATATATATTATATATATATATATATATATATATATATATATATATATATATATATATATATATATATATATATATATATATATATATATATATATATATATATATATATATATATATATATATATATATATATATATATATGTTTCAAATGTTAACTATTTAGATTACCTTGCTTTATTTCCTGTTTTCAGCCTATCTTGAAGGCTATCAAACAGGCAGTAGTCACACCGGACAATTCATATATTTGTGTAAATTACTAACAAAGAATTAAAGGGAAACTGAGATGCATTTCTGACTCCTTAGTCGTCATCAGTCAGCTATACCCTTCGAATCTCAGAAGGGTATTGTTAGAATATGTTGTTGAAAAAATGGTTTGTTTAACAGAGTATTATTAATACACAGTGGAAGTTGTACTGGGACTTTTAGGCAAACAGTAATGCACTAACATGAGTTTTATAACTTATTTTTACTCAGACAACAAAAAGAAACACAGTAAGAAATAGTCCAAGTATCAATCCAGTATCATGCACATAAAAGTCAGTCCATAAAAAACATAGTATCAAAATACAAAAACTGCTTACCAATATCAAAAACAATATACACTGTAGCAAGCAGTTGATTCTTGAGAGAATAAATATCAAGTTAGCAAACAAGAGAACAAGAGGTATCCAAACACTAACATCAAACACATATACAAGAGCAACTACGTGTAACATCTAACTCTCTTTTATGTGGAATAATTACAGCCACACCCTTAGGCCGTTTAACTCCTTAAAGGTGCTTTTACTCCATTATATAATATTGTCACCCAAATCAAGTTTAATCTCTAACAATCTCCCCTTTTGGGTGGCATATTATACATATATTTTTACAATCTCAAATTACACATATCACAAACAGATTTATGCTTTATAGCAGCCTGAGCTTTAGTAAACTGGTCAGCAATATTATCTTCAGTTGCACAATATTCCAGTTTAATCAAATTATCTTTAACACATTGTCTGACATTTAGATACCGTAGATCCGTATGTTTTGATCTAGTTTTCACTGCAGCATTAGTTGCTAATTTTATAGCTGCTTGATTGTCTTCATACACTTTTATTGGTTCATTACAATTTAAACCCATATCAAACAATAATTGTTTCCATACCAATAGCTCAGTACATAATAAAGATAAACAAGAAAATTCGGATTCAGTTGTTGATAAGCTTATATGCTTCTGTCTGTTAGACCTCCATCCTACTAAAGCGTTTCCCAATAATACAACCAATCCTGAAGTGGATTTCCTGGTTACAGTATCAGATGCAAAACTAGCATCTGCAAATGCTTTTAGTTCCAATTCCTTTGTTGGCTCTAGATATAGAGAATAATGTATGGTGTGTTTCAAATATCTTAAAACTCTTTTCGCACCTTGCCAACATCTGGTTGTAGGATTCTCACAATATCTAGCTAAATGATTAACTGTAAATGCTATGTCAGGTCTTGACCAATTACATAAATACATCAAGCTGCCTATTAATGATTGATATATCTTTTTATCAAAGACATTGCTGTTATCTGCTGAACTCTCAAAACCTTGAACCATAGGTGTTTTTACTGGTTTACAGTTTTCCATATTATAACGTTTCAGCAAACCATTAATTTTCTTAGCTTGAGACAGTTTAAATCCTTTACTAGTCCTGACAATATCCAGCCCTAGATAATGACTAATAGCTCCTAGATCTTTTACTCTAAATTTTCTTTTTAACCCTGAAATTATTCTTTCAGTTTCTGTTTCATCTTTTGCTATAATAGCAATATCATCAGTGAATAATAATAACAATGATAATTCACTATTTTGCTGTTTTATAAATAAACAAGGATCTGCAATACTAGCTTTAAATCCCAAACTATTTAACTCTTTTACTAAACATCTATTCCACTCATAACCTGACTGTTTTAAACCATACAAACTCTTATTCAGTTTCCAACAGTACCCTACCTTACTTTCTATTCCTGATGGAACTTTCATATATATATCATGGTTTAATGTTGCATGCAAATAAGCAGTTTCAATATCTACATGTTTTATACTATAATTCTTATTTGCTGCCCAAACTAAAGCAGCCCTAAGAGTGGAAGCTCTTAACGTTGGGGAAAATACTTCATCATAATCACTATTATTCTGTGCAAATCCTTGAGCAACTAATCTTGCTTTATGTATTACCTCTCCTGTAACACTTTCTTTCAGTCTAAAAACCCATTTACATCCAATTAACTTTTCTGTTTTAGGTATTTTAACCTCTTGATAAACATTAAGATCTTGCAAAGACTTTATTTCTTTATCCATAGCTACTTTCCAATTCTTTCTTTCATTCTCAGGATACATTTTTATTTCTTCAACATTAGAAGGTTCAATGTCTATTTGACAAATTAAACCTGCCTCGAAACGATCAGGCTGTCGTCTTTCCCTGTTAGACCTTCTGAGAATTATTGGACTTATAGGTACATTTACATTATTATCTTCTTCCTCTCCTGTCTCCACTATCAGTGGTTCTTGTTTGATCTCTCTAGCAGGTTCCTCCTCTTCTTTATCACTTTCATTTGAGGAGTTAGTTAAATCTTGTTGAGGAATATACACTTTCATTTGAGGAGTTAGTTAAATCTTGTTGAGGAATATATACAATATCTTCTACCCTTTCCCAGCCTGACTGTTCTTGAAAAACAGCGCTAGAACTACAATAAATGTTTTTAGTACCTTTCTCCCAGAACCGATAAGACTTATGGTTTAACTCATAGCCAACAAAAAATAATTGTTTAGCTCTATGTTCCCCTTTATTTCTTATTGAACTTGGAATATGTACCCAAGCAGGTGTCCCAAATGTGTGAATATAACTAAGATTTGGTTTTCTCTTATACCATAAGGTATAAGGAATTTTACCTGTAGCTGAACTAACCACATTGTTTAAAATATGATTAGCACATTTTGCTGCTTCTCCCCATAAGCTATCAGGTAAACCAGAATCTTCAATCATAGATCTAATCATAGCTTGCAATGTTTGGCCCCTCCGTTCAACAAATGCATTATGCTGAGGTCTATAAGGAGCTGTACGTCTATGCTCTATTCCCTCTGAAACTAACAGCTCATTGAACTGTTTATTAACAAACTCAGTTCCATTGTCTGTTATTATGGTTTTTACATTTAACTGAGTTTTCCTTTGTACAAACTTGAGCCAATTAGATATTGTTTGTATAGTTTCAGTTTTTGACGTAAGGAGATAACAGAACCCATATCTGCTATAATGGTCTAGAATATTTAATATGTAGCAAGCACCCCCTAAACTGGGTTTCATAGGACCTATCAAATCCATAAATACCAGTTCTAATGGAGTTGTGGTTTTAAATCCATCTAACCTATTAGCTGGTGCTGCCCTGCTCTTTTCTCTACCACATACGTTACACTGCAGATATTTCTTACAAGCCTTTAACTTAAACCCATTAGACAAAGCTACAGTTCTTTCTAGTGTATTAAAATTCACATGACCCAATCTTCTATGTAATAAATGAATACATTCATCATGTGGTTTTTGATTTGTACAAGTAGTAGCCATTATAATAGGATCATTGCTAATTACAAACAAACCGTCTTTCATATTAGCTATTAAGTTCACTTCATTCTTTTGAATAAGACATTCCTCCCCTTGGAAAGTAACTTTAAAACCTGCCTCCAATAATGCCTTAACTGATAATAGATTATAATCACATCTGGGAACATATAGCATTTCCAAACTTTGTTTTAAAAATGAACAGTAAACCTTACCCTCTCCAGAGACCTTGACTCTCCAGCCATTAGCCATAGAAATATATTTTTTACTAGACCTTATATTCTCAAAATCCCTTTTTATTTTTGAAATACAGTGTGTAGCTCCACTATCTACCACCCACCAATTGTGGTTATTAGTAGTTCTATTAGCTACAGCTACATTAATCAGCTTTTTATTCTTTCTATGGCTTTCCTTTCTCTGACAATTACTATTCTGACAAAACTTAGCAATATGTCCCTTTAACCCACAATTAAAGCATTTCCTTAAAATATAAGCAGATTCAGTCTTCTTTATTTCTTGTTGCAATGGCTCTCTCAACTGTTTCCTCTCCATACGACATCTTGATTCTTCCAACAACCTTCCAGTTATTGAAGAAACAGTTAGGTCTTCTTTGGACAAAACCTCCAAGGACGATACAAAGGCATCGTAGCTCTCATCCAATGATGATAAAATGATGTAAACCTGGTGAAGCTCTGAGAAAATAAGTTCTTTTTCTTGCAGTTCCAACAAAGTTGCTTTTATAAAGTTAAGGTGAGCTAACATATCGCCATTCTTTTCCAGTCTAGCTCTAAATAGCTTTCTGGTAAGATTTATATGAGCACCAACACTGTCCCGAACAAAAATCTTTTTCAACTTAGCCCAACATTTAGCAGCAGATTCTTCTCCATGCACATGGACTAGCTGTTGGTCTCCTAATGTTAGCCCAATGATAGATAAAGCCTTATCATTGTCTTTATTGAAGTCTACAATCTTCTTGTTATCTTCTTCATTAGTTGGATCCCAGGCAGTTACATCAGGAGGATTATGGACTATTTTCCAAAGACCTTGATTTTGTAATAGCAAACTACATTGTGTAGACCAGGATACGTAGTTTGACCCATTAAGCCGGGTAATGCAGAATGGATTGAATAGTCCTTGTGCCATTGTCTGAATTCGAAAACTCAGTTAGGAAATATAAATACAATACTGTGCCTGTCCTCAGCACCACACTGGATCTGGGCCCATAACCATTGTTAGAATATGTTGTTGAAAAAATGGTTTGTTTAACAGAGTATTATTAATACACAGTGGAAGTTGTACTGGGACTTTTAGGCAAACAGTAATGCACTAACATGAGTTTTATAACTTATTTTTACTCAGACAACAAAAAGAAACACAGTAAGAAATAGTCCAAGTATCAATCCAGTATCATGCACATAAAAGTCAGTCCATAAAAAACATAGTATCAAAATACAAAAACTGCTTACCAATATCAAAAACAATATACACTGTAGCAAGCAGTTGATTCTTGAGAGAATAAATATCAAGTTAGCAAACAAGAGAACAAGAGGTATCCAAACACTAACATCAAACACATATACAAGAGCAACTACGTGTAACATCTACCTCTCTTTTATGTGGAATAATTACAGCCACACCCTTAGGCCGTTTAACTCCTTAAAGGTGCTTTTACTCCATTATATAATATTGTCACCCAAATCAAGTTTAATCTCTAACAGGTATAGCTGACTGATGACGACTAAGGAGTCAGAAATGCATCTCAGTTTCCCTTTAATTCTTTGTTAGTAATTTACACACACACACACACACACACACACACACACACACACACACACACACACATATATATATATATATATATATATATAGAGAGAGAGAGAGAGAGAGAGAGTTCTATGGGATTTAATGCATTATTGGTAAAGTATTAATATTTTTTTTCTAAAAATGGCAAGTTTAGTAACATTAAAAATGATATTTATAGGAATAGTTTGTTATAAAGGTAACATTCCAAAGACTTTCAAGTAATGTAATTTAGTACAGTATATATACTACCTAAGGGACATGGTGGCTCAGTGGGTTAGGACGCTGAGCTTGTCGATCAGAAGGTCGGCAGTTTGGTGGGTCGAATCCCGAGTGCCGCGTAACAGAGTGAGTGCCTGTTACTCGTCCCAGCTTCTGCCAACCTAGCAGTTCGAAAGTATGTAAAAATGCAAGTAGAAAAATAGGGACCACTACGGTGGGAAGGTAACAGCGTTCCGTGCACCTTTGGCATCTAGTCATGCTGGCCACATGACCACGGAGACGTCCTCGGACAAGCACTGGCTCTTCGGCTTTGAAACAGAGATGAGCACCGGCCCCTAGAGTCGGAAACGACTAGCACACATGTGCGGGGGAACCTTTACCTTTATATACTACCTACTTCCCTCCCTCCCTCCATCCTTCCCTCCCTCCCTCCCTTCTTTCTTTCTTTCTTTCTTTCTTTCTTTCTTTCTTTCTTTCTTTCTTTCTTTCTTTCTTTCTCAAGAGAAATAAAATCCCCATTTTACATGTTAATTGTTCGGCAGAGAAAAATATTTCATGCTTACTACATTGACTAGCAGATTCTACTTTGGCTGAAAATGACTATTAGAAAAAAATGTTTCACAATCTAGATATTAAAGTGGACTGATCCTCCTTTCAACACAAGAAACTGGAGAAAAATGAATTTACATATCTCACATTTATTGTGAGAAATGGATTCCGAGGTCTTGGCAACAAAGATTGTCTTAATGTCTCCTTACTTTCTTTTAGAAAACATTCATAATCAATTTATATGAACTCTTCTTTTCTTCAAACAATGTCACTACATTTATTTCTATTTTTCTCTTGCTTACTTTAGTCTCCTGCTTGTAGCACATTAGCCTGATGATATGGAATTAATTGCTTAGAGTAATTGTGTATTTGAGTAAGTGCGGTGGAATTATATATTAGAGGACGTTTGGTCATTGCTAATTCTAAAATTAGTTTCAGAATTTTTATACTTGATTACACTGCATATTTGTTTTGCAAGATTGCCTGCGTGAATATTTGCACATTTCTAAGCTGGATTCAAGGTCCTAAATACAATCTAGTTCTTTAAAATACATTAAAAGGGATGATCTTTTCTGACCACAGTTTCCATGTTCTTTAAAGGGAGTCATCTGCTCCAAATAGAATTTGCCTGCCTGATGTAATCCAACAAAAGGGCATGCTGCAAATTTCCATCCCCTTGAAGATATGATCAGAGAGGACCCAGGAATGATGTATATGTTACATGTTGTGACAAATGTCCTTTGGAACCCTAGACCTGGATGGCTCTTTGCTGACATTTCAAAATACAGTTCAGACACTACTATTATGCAGAGCCTTTGGAAATTAAAAGCAGACTGCATGGTTATGATGGCACTGTTTTACAAATGCTAAGTCAATGAATTTTGTAGAGCTATTTGTTTAGTATTCTATTTTTCACTATACCTTTTTTTAACTTATACTTGTGCTTATATCATATTTTGTTATGTTTTATTATATCAGACAGCTTTATAAAGAGATTTATTAATTTAAAAGATTTATATGGCCATCCAGCTTAGACTAAGTGACTTTTGGGCTAAGAGAAATTTCAACAACATCTATCAGGAGAAAATAAAAACCACAACCCATAAACTGATAAATGGCAATAAAATCATAAAATGGTCATCCACATGGCTGTGGAGGTAGTTACCACATGATGATTATATTACAGCCATCCAGCCTCAAGTGCTGTTTGTGTTGCATACAGGTGAAAAACCTAAAGGGTTGTTGGTTTTTTCTGAGCTTGGTTTTATTGGTAACATTTATTATTAGATAATGAAACATCTGCAAAGTAAACCTAACTATTCAACTCTGAGATGCATATATTTGCCACTGTTGCATTAGAGCCATTGTATAGGGTATTAACCTGCACAATCTGTAGAAGAGACTGAGTGGTACTGTGGTAGTGGTTATTAGTTGCAATGGATGCAGTATATCATGTTGAGTTAAGATCTGGGACTGTATAACATAACATCCTGATAACATTTACATTCTGAGCAGAGATTTCTGCAGGCAGGCAGGCAGGCAGGCAAAAAGAAAACAAAACAACACCCTTATTGTTTCACTGCTTTGTACTCTCATTGTGACATCAAATGCACAAACAAAAGGGGCAAAGTGTACATTATGATATTTTCATAATTTTGACAAAAGCTTTGGATCCTACAGACATCTCTGATTCATAGAATGATTTTATATTCATGTCTTGCTTCGTTCAAATGATTTCTTTCTCCCTGCAGTGTTGATTTATTTAGTGAAAATATACACTATAATGTTACAACAATTAATAAAACTGTAATCCCTGTATATATTATTAAAAGTAGATAGTTACATAATAAAATGACCATAGGCTGGCTGAAATTATTTTCTTCCAGACTTTAACTGCTCAAAAGAATACTTGAAAGATTGATAGTAAAATTATTCAAGATCATTTAAAAAATAAATAAAAGTAGTTTTATTTTTTCATGCATCAATGCAAACATAAAACAATACTCAGAAGTGTGGCCATGATCTATCTATAAAAATAATTAAAAACCCTCCAATTCTGTCTACACAACTATTCTTACAGCTGGGTTAAAAAACATCATTGCATCATTATCTTTCGTTATGTAACTAAGACTTGCAAAAGTCAAAGAAAATATTGTTAGCTTTTTCTCTAATTTTATATATTACATGCACTAAAAACATTTGGTTTTCTAAAAACATTCAACTACAGAACTTTTAACCTATGCTTCACACCAAAAATGCTGGAGAATTCCTGAAACCTAATCCTGAGAAACAAATCAGCCATCTATGGGTACATAATAGAGATAAACAACATCTACATGCAATTCAAAAGAGACAACCAAAAAACTAAAAAGGAAACAAACAAAAAACACCCCCATGCCATCAATCAACACCCAGATAATTAGGCATCAGAACTATTACCAAGCGGTAAACAATATCCCAATCAAGGAACTAGCAACACACAAGACAATCGAATAGTAAACAATAGTCTAATCAAGAAACCACCAAGAACTCTTCTACCACCACTGATAGGGCAAGCCACTAGTATAAAAGTGAATGCAAAGCCCACTCTATTCTAGCATTGATGATGTGAGTTTGTTAGGTAATGAAACATCTGCAAGAAAACAACCAACTTTCGACAGCACCCACAGTTCACACTCAGAGAATCCCCGAGCTACCAATATTCTACCCTGAGCTACTAATATTCTCTTCTACTGCTGTACTTCACCATTAGGTATTCTCAGTGCTTTTTTTGTAAAAGAAAAAGGTGCCGGAACTCACACATGTCATACAACCTGCCTTGCCTACCCTACAAGGTTCCATCCAAAAAAGGTGCCGGAACTCCGTTCTGAGCGTTCTATGAGAAAAAAAGCCCTGGGTATTCTTGAAATAATTACCTTTAGGGGTTGTGATTTTGAATTGAATCCAAGAACTATGACAGAAAGAAGAAAATAATTGTTGTTGATGTATATGTATGAACACATAATATGACAGAATTTAGAAGCTGAGCACTGTCTGGCATGATATGACCAACCAGACATACACTGGCAGACTAGCCAATTTTAATCATAGATAGAAACTTTACAATATAAAGTGGGGAGAAAGAGAAAAAGGGGGCTCACGTGCTGGTAAGAAGAGAACAATTAACACATAAC
The DNA here is from genome assembly GCF_964194415.1 of Vipera berus. Classification (NCBI taxonomy): domain Eukaryota; kingdom Metazoa; phylum Chordata; class Lepidosauria; order Squamata; family Viperidae; genus Vipera; species Vipera berus. The sequence goes on along the minus strand of NC_138206.1, from coordinate 44,284,687 downwards.
ATCAGAACCCTGAGAAGAAAAAAATGTATACCTGATAAACCATGTTAGACTAGGCATTTTGAAGTTCCTGGTAACCTGTTTATTCTATACTGAAGCCAATCCTGCAGAAGTGTTTCAAGGTGCCTGATAAAAGAATGCTGAAGCTTTCCATAATGGCTCAAAGTTCTATAAGAAGGAAGGTCATGTCTTCTTTATGAGGCTTGCCCTGGAGAAAGACTGAAGAAAATCAAGTCCAGCATGTATAGTCAACTCAAGGTAGTGAAAATATCTTATACTTTTTTCTCCTATTTTCCCCATAACAATCATCCTGTGAAAAGGGTTGTGCTGAAAAAATATATGAATGGCCTAAGGTCACTTAACTGGCTTTCACACCTAAGGGAGAACTAGAACTAATAGTTTCCTGGTTTCTAGGCCAGCACCTTAACCATTATGGCAGAATTGCTCTCCGGTTTGATTACCACATGTAACATGATAGACTTTACTAGAAACAGAGGTTTTAGTTTGCTAGTAGAAAAATAGTTAACTTTCACATGCTTGAATCAACATGCCAAAATCAATGTTTTTTGCTTGCTTGCTTATTGCAAAGACTGCAGGAAGGCAGAAAAAAAGTACAGATGATTGCTTAAATGCCTCCAGTGAAATGCATCTTGACTTAGAGCAATATGAATTGCTGAAATAAATGCTGCTGCTCTTGTATGCGTTATGAGAAAAAGTAAAGGGAAAAATGCTAAAAAGGTTTTTGTGCACTGAATTATTTATCATTTCCAGACCTCCGAAGTGTCATGACTTACAATAGACAGACAAGAAAAATAGGAAATACTTTTGAACTGTGGGAAGCAAGCTACATATATTATTATCCTATCTCTTTATTTCTGATCTATTCTAATCTATCTATCTATCTATCTATCTATCTATCTATCTATCTATCTATCTATCTATCTATCTATCTATCTATCTATCTATCTATCCAATGGTGGGATTCAAATATGTGAACAACCGGTTTTTTGTGTGGATGCTACTTCCGGACGTCCATTCTGGGCCTGGACAACAAAAAATTAGCTACCCGTTCTGCTGATGTGGTGCAAACCAGCTGAATCCCACCACTCTATCTATCTATCTATCTATCTATCTATCTATCTATCTATCTATCTATCTATCTATCTATCATCTATCTATCTATCTATCTATCTATCTATCTATCTATCTTCATCATCATCATCATCTATGTATCTTTCTATCATCTCTTTATTTGCAGATGATGCAAACCCATATAAATATCTAAACAGTTAACAGTTTAAACACAGAAATAGAAGAAAATAAAATAATGAAAAACTTCAACTAAACAATGAGAAGCCTATTATCTAAACCAAAAAATCTACTTCCAAATTCCCTGAAAGTCCTTTAAGACAACAAATCTCAATTACCTTTCAGAAAAGTGTCAAGACAGGTGTCAGCCTAGTCCAGGGGTCAGCAACCTTAAACACTCAAAGAGCCACTTGGACCCATTTGTTAGGGGTTAATTAATTTAATTTTATTTTAACTTTTGTATGTAACGCTTTTATTTCCCTGTACACCACCCTGAGTCCTTTGGGAGAAGGGTGGTATAGAAATTCAATTAATAAAATAAATAAATAAAAATTTCTCAGAGAAAAGAAAACATTGGAAGCCACAAAACTCTCTCTCGCATGCATGTGCACGCAGGAGGGGGGGAGCTTGATTGAAAAGTTTAATTAAAAAGAAATAGAGGCTGCTGTGCATGAGTTTTCTCTCCCCCCCCCACTGTTTCTCCTTCTCTCTTCTGCTCACCTGGCAAGCTGGCTTCATGCTGTTCTCGGACAAGGTGATTGTCACATGTCCAGCCATGTTATGGTTTCATGCCTAGCACTGCTGTTAAGTGCACATGTCTACAAAAGTTTTCTCACTTTACTTTTTTCTCTTCTCTTCGTTATTCTGTCTGATGGGAGGATGTAGTGAGTTAGGAGCTTTTCTTTTGCTTTCCAATTAAAGTGTTATATACAGTAGAATATTTATTTATTTTATTTATTTTATTTGTTTTATATACCGCCCTTCTCCCGGAGGACTCAGGGCGGTGTACAGAGCAATAAAGTAAGAATACAATAAAGTAACAGAGTGAGAAAATTGTAAAACCCAAATCCATCAGGCCAGGCCGGCTTGTTGGAATAGATAAGTTTTTAGATCACGCCGGAAGGAGCGAAGGTCGGGGGCCATCCGGATTTCAGCTGGTAAGCGGTTCCAAAGGATTGGCGCACCCACCGAGAATGCTCTCCCCCTGGGGGTCACCAGCCGACATTCTCTGACCGGTGGCACCCTGAGGAGGCCCTCTCTGTGGGAGCGCACAGGATGGAGGGATGTTGACGCTGGCAGTAGGTGCTCCCGTAGGTAATCCGGACCCACGCCATGTAGGGCTTTGTATGTCATCACTAGCACCTTGAATTTCACCCGGAAGGCAACTGGAAGCCAGTGCAGCTCACGGAGCAGAGGTGTAATATGGGAGTATCGGGAAACCCCCAAAAGCATTCGTGCAGCTGCACTCTGCACCAGCTGAAGCTTCCGAGTGGTTCTCAAGGGCAGCCCCATGTAAAGAGCGTTGCAGTAGTCAAGACGAGAGGTCACAAGTGCATGGGTGACTGTACGCAAGGCATCCAGGTCCAGATAGGGTCGCAGCTGGCGCACCAGACGAACCTGAGCGAAGGCCCCTCTAGTCACAGCTCCTATATGATCTTTTAAGGAGAGCTGTGAATCTAGGAGGACACCCAGATTGCGAGCCTTATCTACGGGGGGTAATAACTCGCCCCTGATATTAAGAGATGGAATACTCTGAATATCCTGACATGCCGGTATATACAGCCATTCAGTCTTGTCCGGGTTGAGTTGAAGCCTGTTCCTCCCCATCCATTCCCGGACCGCTTCCAGGCAACGGGACATCACGTCGAGGGCATCACTGATGCAGTTTGGGGTCGAGATGAAAAGCTGGGTGTCATCAGCATACTGATGATAACCCACTCCAAAACCACGAATGATCTCACCCAGCGGTTTCATGTAGATGTTGAACAGGAGAGGCGAGAGGACCGACCCCTGAGGAACTCCACAAACGAGAGACCTTGGGGTCGACCTCTGCCCTCCTGCCAACACCGACTGCGAACGTCCCAGGAGATAGGAGGAGAACCACCGAAGAACTGTGCCTCCCACTCCCAATCCCCTGAGACGCCGCAGCAGGATACCATGGTCGATGGTATCGAAAGCCGCCGAGAGGTCTAATAGGACTAGGACAGAGGAATATCCCCTGTCCCGGGCCCTCCAGAGATCATTCACCAGAGCGACCAATGCCGTCTCCGTGCTGTACCCAGGCCTGAAACCCGATTGGCACAGGTCTAGATAATCCGCTTCATCCAGGACCAGAGGGAGCTGATGCGCCACCACACTCTCAACAACTTTCGCAAGAAAGCGAAGGTTGGAGACCGGACGAAAGTTATTTAACACAGCTGGGTCCAAGGCGGGCTTCTTGAGGAGAGGTCTCACCACCGCCTCCTTCAAGGCGGCGGGGAAATTACCCTCACTCAAAGAAGCAGATATAACCGCCTGGAACCAGCCTCGTGTCCCCTCCCGAGCTGCATAAACCAGCCAGGAAGGGCACGGGTCCAATAAACATGTGGTGGAGCTCAATCTCCTCATAATCCTGTCCACTTCCTTCAGAGTCACAGGATCAAACTCCTCCCAGATAACATCGACAAGACCGCCCGTGTCCTGTTCGTCAGACTCTGCCCAGTTGGAGTCCAGGCCGGTCCGAATCTGAGTGATTTTATCCAACAGATATTGACCAAATTCCTCAGCACGACCCTGCAAGGGCTCCTCCCTCACCTCCTGATTGAGAAGGGAGCGGGTCACCCTAAACAGGGTGGCCGGGCGATTATCTGCAGACGCGATGAGGGCAGAGAAGTAATTAGATCTCGCCGCTCTTATCGCTGCGAGATAAGACCTAATATGGGTTCTTAGTCGCAACCGGTCGGATTCGGATTGACTGGACCTCCAACGGCTCTCTAGGCCCCGTCTCCGACGCTTCATCTCCCGGAGCTCCGCAGAGAAGCATGGGGCTCGCTGGGATCTGCGCCGGGTCAGGGGCCGCAAGGGTACAACTCGGTCAAGTGCCTCCGTGGCCGCGCTTTCCCAGGCTTCCACTAAGGCATCCGCCGAGTTGTGAGCAGGGGAGGCAGGTGGGGCCCCAAGCGCTGCCTGGAACCTGTCAGGATCCATTAAGCGCCTGGGGCGGTACCATCTAGTTGGTTCCGTACACCCACGGCGGGGGGTGGCAAAACGGAAGACCAGCCTCAGTTTTGTTTATTTTTACCTGATGTTTACCATGTGTCATATGAACCACGGTTCATCGCCCTCTGATAGGGAAGTATTAATTTATTTTCCCTGACAGTCATTGTCTCTGATCTGTCCAGTACAAAATATCCTTGATTGATTTACATTTTGCCACATTTTATCCCTTGCTCATAGCTTGACAAGATTGTGGAATGGAATACAAAGGTGGGAAAGATGGCATCTAGGCAACTGAGATTTCTTTGACAGCCTGAAGGAATGCCAAGGTCATTAATGCAAGTGACCAATAAGAGGTTTTACTGTTGGACAATGTGGACACCCAGTGGGTGGGGGGTGAGGAATCTATTGTTTAATTAAGTAAGCTTTTGAGCAGGAAGCCCAGAGCTAGTTTTGCTTCTTCTGTGCCAATGTAAATTTTCAGTCGAGTATTATACATTTTCTGGAAATACCAACTGGACATTTGACATTAATAATAATCTTTTTCCTTAAAATTATAACTAAGCCCTTTCTATATAATTGCATTTCCTTCCCCAAAGTCATAGATCTCAGTTGTAGGTATCTGCACAGCACTTTTTGTTCAAAAGCGCATACATTTTCTTAAACAGGTCTAATTCATCACTCCATTCTGTCATTTCTATTTTTTTTTTTTTGCATTCATAGGTCTTTCAGACTTCTCCACCAACTGTGTTGGTAACAAATCAATTGCCAATCCATCCAATTGCAAATCTAATTCTGCTGTTGATTGTATAATGTCGTCTTTAGGCTGATATGTAATTGTTATTGTTTCATTAAGCTTTTTATCCAAATTTTCAAAGAATGCTTGTAGGTTAAAAAGCATTCTTTTCCCGAAGGCTTCCAAGAAAGCTTTTAATGTTTTCATTTGTATTCATGTAATCCAAAATGCATAGAGAATTCCTCTCAAGAACAGTCTATTCCATAACAGTCTATCTGCAGAAAAGACTGAGATATTTTTTTTTCCACAGTAGGAAGTGAATAAAAGATACAAATGGAAAAGTTCCTAACTCTTTAAGGAAAAAAAAGAACCAGAGAATATTCAGAAATAAAATACAATAAAACAGCAAAGTTTTTGTAAAAGCTAATTACACAAATAATTAACTGTTACAGTCCAGCACAAATCAAAACACTTTTACAAAAGAAGAAACCTTTGTCCTATCAACTTCTATGTTGTAAACGTGACAGGCTTTCATTATTCCAAAAATAGAAAAAAGAAAAGAAAAAACCAAACCCCAAACAAACCAAAAAAAACCAAGATTTTTTTTTAAAAATTACATTTTAATCCAGCAAGGCATAATAGATAGTTCAGCATCCAACCAGATGTTTACCATTTAAAATGTAAGTCAAAAGCAAAAATAAATTCAAAAAGTTATGTTAAAGCAAAGATGCCCTTAAAAGACCAAACAGCTAGACAAAAAGATAGAGACCCAATGTCAGGGTTACAACAGATGAACTCTTTAAAGAACTTTGAGGCATTGTTTATCTTAAAGAGTCTTTATTCAAGTAGCATAGCATCGGCACATACATAGTCAAAGCTGAAATCTGAATTCCCCTCCCCTAAGCAAATAGGATCAAAGCACAGTTCCCTCCTCTAATTAACAGTCATAAATCACATTCTCCAATTAGTTTGAAAGGCAGACCTTTCTTCCAGTTCTCCAACCTGCCATCTCTTATCAGCCTTGAAAAATGCTCTACTGCTATGTTATTATTTATTTATTTATTTTATTTTATTGAATTTGTATACCGCCCTATTCCCGTAGGACTCAGGGTGGTTTACAGGGCAGTTAAAACCATGAAATACAAAAATTAAAAACAATTAAAAGAATTAAATTAAATTCAAGCCCCAAGAGTAAATCTAAAACCCAGTTAAATTAACAACCCCACAGTCTGGACCAAACGGATCAAAGAGCCAAATTTTCAGGTCCTGGCGAAATGAGCGAAGGTTGGGGGCAGTCCTAAGTTCCTCCCCCCAGCATCATCTAATTCTAACTCTAAAAGTAACACACAGGTTGAAGAGAAAATGGCTGCATCTTCATATATTGTCAAAGCAAGAACATCTGATGTTAGCAACGTTGACACCCAACTCTTTGCCCATTGTTACCATGAATTGCAACCATCCAGGTCCCTCTTTCCAGGTAAGTAGTCATCTGGGGTTATTCCTAGTTGCTCCCGTTCTGATCTAGGGAGTGAGTGATTCAGAAAAATTACCAGTAAGTAGTACTGTTTCTTCCCACATCCAGCTTTACATTTAAAGTACAAATAACTATTCCCCTATCCTCTAAGAATATTCCATAACTAAATCCCCATTAATGCTCTTTTTGATAGAGAGAAATCATTTGGAAAGAGTTGCATAAAACACTTGGGTTGTTCCACCAAGTATTTAGCCATACAGACTGTAAAATTGCTTGGAAAATTCCAAGTATCCCTGAAATTCATTCAGATCTTTGGACAGGCAGTTCTAATAGGCCTATTAATCCTTCAGAAGTTCTAAACAATGATGAATCTTAACTGGATCAAGAATTGATTTTAATATGGAAAGTGACTCAATCTAACATTCCTTTTATCCAGATCACATACCATTGAGGTTAGGGCAAATAATAAGTCAAACCTATATACAACATGCATTGTAACCTCATATATATGGAAATGTTTTCTTTAAGGATTTAAAGCAACTAACATGTATTTGTTGACATTGTGAGAAAATGTGGTACATTTTCCAAATTTAGGCACTGCTTCATTTTTCTAGTAGGTCTGAAAGGTCATCCTGTTTGTTTTTTTTTGGCCAGGTATTGTCTGTATAAAGATGACAAAAAGTGTTATAAAGCCAGGTGAATATGTCCTATGCGTATGAAAGATAATAAATGACTATCTGCAAAAGCAGTACTAATATATGCAAAATAATAAGCTTTTGTCCAATATGTAAACTAAAATGTTAGAGCTAGTATAAGATTAAAATAATTGACTATGCTTGAGTGTACAAGAGTAAAACAAACCTATTCAAACTTAAAACAGAAAGGTAATAATATATTTATTATGTAATTTGGTTATGAAAAAAACTTAATGGATAATGCCAAGCAGAAAAATTGCATTTTTACGTAACTTAATTTAATCTTATGAAAGACTAATATTTTTGTTATGTTTTATGGAATAAGCCATAGTCAGTTCAGTTGTAGACAATAACTCAGTTTAATTTTAGCTGTGGATTTGTAAAATATATACTTAAGTCCCTGGAAATATCATTAGCAGTTCTTCCTAGTGATGGAAAAGGTATTCATATGCAAGTTGTTGTCAATCAGAAGACAATACTGAGTTAATTAAATCAACTGTCTACTAGACATATGTTATACATTTTCTCATGCTGTAAAAATTCCTTTAGTACTCCACTTTTTTAAACTTGTTATATGGCATCTTGGCATTATTTATTTAATAGCTTAATGGCCAATCTTCATATCTTTGTATCTTAATAATTATGATAGGTATCAGCTATGCAAATGGGCATTCTTGGCAGATAGATAAAGAAATGAGTATAGTATGAGTATAGTATATATTGAGTATATATTAAGAGACATACATCCTGTTCTGTCCTTGACAGATCAATTTATGATCAATTATGATATGTTCCATTATTTCATAGTCTTTCCTTATGACATCTTATAATTCCTTCTTCATATTTTCTATTTTTCAACTTGCTACAGGCCCATAATAGGATTTTTTTCTCCTTATCCCTTTAAAATCTCAGATGATAAGCTTATGGAAAGACCTTTGGAAATCCAAATAAATAATGCTAACAATTGGAAACATAGTCCAGTCCTTGTCACTCAAAACCACACACACATTTAGGAAATAGACTTTACCAATGCAAAAATTTCATTATGCTTTCTTTTTAATGACTTTGCCTTCCAATGTGCTTGAAATCAATATATTTAATAAATTCACCTAAACCAATCATATAGTAATAGAAATTTATTTATTTTATTTATTTTATTGCATTTATATACCGCCCTTTCCCTGAGGACTCAGGGCGGTTTACAGGGAGTTAAAAATCAAACATACAAAAGTTAAAAGCCAAGTTAAAAATATTAAATCAACCCTGTGCTATTAAAAACCCCAATTAAAATAATTTTCTCCTCAGCCTGGGCCCGAGAGCTCAAAGAGCCAGGTCTTCAGGCCCCGGCGGAATGATCGGAGGTCGGGGGCAGTCCTCAGCTCCACCGGCAGCTGGTTCCAGAGGGCAGGCGCTCCCACTGAGAAGGCCCTATCCCTGGGTGTCACCCGCCGGCAATCTCTTACCGGCGGAACCCTGAGCAGACCCTCCCTGTGGGAGCGCACTGGGCAAAGGGCGTTTGAAGCCGGCAGCAGGTGTTCCCTCAAGTACCCCGGACCCAGGCCATGTAGGGCTTTATAGGTCATCACCAGCACCTTGAATTTCACCTGGAGGGCAACCGGAATCCAATGCAGCTCGCGGAGTAGCGGTGTTACATGGGAGTATCGGGAAACCCCCATTACAACTCGCGCAGCCGCATTCTGCACCAGTTGAAGCCTCCGAGTGGTCTTCAAGGGCAGCCCCATGTAGAGAGCGTTACAGTAGTCCAAACGGGAGGTCACAAGCACATGAGTAACTGTGCGTAGGGCGTCTCGGTCCAGATAGGGATGCAACTGGCGCATCAGGCGAACCTGTGCAAAAGCCCCCCTGGTCACGGCTCCTATGTGATCTTCAAAATTGAGCCGTGAATCCAGGAGGACGCCCAAGTTGCGAGCCCTATCAACGGGGGGTAACACCTCACCCCCCATCGTTAGAGGTGGAATAACTTGGTTTACCCGAGATGCCGATATGCACAGCCACTCAGTCTTGGCGGGATTGAGACGAAGCCTGTTTCTCCCCATCCAGACCTGAACCGCCTCCAGGCACCGGGACATCACGGAGAGGGCATCACTGGGTTGGTTCGGGGTGGAAAGAAAAAATTGGGTATCATCAGCGTACTGGTGATACCCCACCCCGAAACCACGAATGAAATGTAACCCTTTGAAAATAATCTACAACAACTTCCAGCCAAATCTATTGCTTGATACACCCTAATAGATAATTATAATTATCCAGGAATGGCAGGCTATCTATTCCACTGTTAATATTTTTTCTACCCTAATGTATACCAAAATCCATTCACTTATAATTTAAACTCATTTTCTTTCCCTTTATTCTGGAACATCTCAGAACAATTATGCCTCATTAGATATTTGAAAAAAACCTATTTCTTGCAATATTCTCTCTCAAGCTAAGTACACCAAATTGCTCCTATTTTTTTTATAAGTTTCTCATTTTAGACCCTTATCAGCTCAGTTATTTTTTCCTGAATGTGCACATTTTTCAAATATACTTCCTAAAATATAATGCATCATACTTCTTTGAAGTAGCCTATGATTGTATTGAATGTTGTTTCTGTTTTTCAGTTTAAGGTACATTTACAGTAGGTACTTTGTCCAGTTTGCCTTCTGTCCTAAAATCTTTTTTTTTAAAATGTAGGACTTTAATTTGTCCTTCATGAATTCACTCTGTTAGCTTTCCCCCATTGTTACAGTTTGCTAATACTGGGATACACTCCTCAAAATGACAGAATGATCTCAGTTCGAATCCAAGGCAAACCATTCAATATCACAGTAGTCCAAGTTTATGCCCCAACCACCAGCGCTGAAGAGGATGAAATTGACCAGTTCTATAAAGCCCTACAGCACCTTATAGAACTAACACCAAAAAATGATGTCCTTATCATCATGGGGGATTGGAATGCTAAAGTAGGAAGCCAAAAGATAACCGGAATAACAGGCAAGTTTGGCCTTGGAGTACAAAATGAAGCAGGGCACAGGCTAATAGAATTTTGTCAAGAGAATATGATGGTCATAGCAAACACTCTTTTCCAGCAACCCAAGAGACGGCTCTACACATGGACATCACCAGACGGTCAACACAGAAATCAGATTGACTATATGCTCTGCAGCCAAAGATGGAGAAGCTCTATACAGTCAGTAAAAACAAGACCAGGAGCTGACTGTGGCTCAGACCATGAGCTTCTCATTGCAAAGTTTAGGCTTAAACTGAAGAAAGTAGGAACAAGCATTAGGCCACTCAGGTATGAATTAAATCATATTCCTGTTGAATATACAGTAGAGGTGACAAATAGATTTAAGGAATTAGATTTGATAGACAGAGTGCCTGAAGAACTATGGACAGAGGTTTGCAACATTGTACAACAGGTAGCAACCAAAACCATCCCAAAGAAAAAGAAATGCAAGAAAGCAAAATGGCTGTCTGAGGAAGCTTTGCAAATAGCTGAGGAAAGGAGGGAAGCGAAAGGCAAGGGAGAAAAAGGAAGATACGCCCAATTGAATGCAGAATTCCAGAGAATAGCTAGAAGAGATAAGAATGCCTTCTTAAATGAACAGTGCAAAGAAATAGAAGAAAACAATAGATTAGGGAGGACCAGAGATCTTTTCAAGAAAATTGGAGAGATGAAAGGAACGTTTCATGCAAAAATGGGCATGATAAAGGACCAAAATGGCAGGGACCTAACAGGCAGAAGAGATTAAGAAGAGGTGGCAAAATTACACAGAAGAACTATACAAGAATGAGCTTAATGTCCCTGATAATCACAATGAGGTGGTCACTGACCTTGAGCCAGACATCCTAGAATGTGAAGTGAAGTGGGCCTTAGAAAAGCTGAGCAACAACTAAGCTAGTGGAGGTGACAGTATTCCAGCTGAGCTATACAAAATCTTAAAAGACAATGCAGTAAAAGTGCTACACTCAATTTGCCAGCAAATTTGGAAAACTCAACAGTGGCCACAGGATTGGAAAAGATTAGTTTACATTCCAATTCTAAAGAAAGGCAGTGCCAAAGAATGTTCAAACTACCTCACCATTGCACTCATTTCTCATGCTAGTAAAGTTATGCTTAAAATTCTGCAAGCTAGACTCCAGCAGTATGTGGATCGAGAACTACCAGAAGTACAGGCAGGATTTTGAAGAGGCAGAGGAACTAAAGATCAAATTGCCAACATAAGCTGGATCATGGAGAAAGCTAGGGAGTTCCAGAAAAACATCTACTTCTGCTTCATTGACTATGCTAAAGCCTTTGATTGTGTGGATCATAACAAACTGTGGCAAGTTCTTAAAGAGATGGGCATACCAGACCATCTTATTTGTCTCTTGAGAAACTTATATGTGGGCCAAGAAGCAACAGTGAGAACTGGACACAGAACCACTGATTGGTTCAAAATTGGGAAAGGAGTCCGGCAAGGGTGTATACTGTCGCCCTGCCTATTTAACTTATATGCAGAGCACATCATGAGAAAGGCAAGGTTAGAGGAATCAAAAGTTGGAATTAAGATTGCCGGAAGAAATATCAACAACCTAGGATATGCAGATGATACCACTCTAATGGCAGAAAGTGAAGAAGAACTAAAGAGCCTCTTGTTGCGGGTGAACAAGGAGAGTGCAAAAGTTGGGTTGAAACTTAACATTAAGAAAACCAAGATCATGGCATCCGGCCCTCTCAATTCCTAGCAAATAGATGGGGAAGAAATGGAGGTAGTGACAGATTTTATTTTCCTGGGCTCCAAGATCACTGCAGATGGGGACTGTAGCCAAGAAATTAAAAGACGCTTGCTCCTCGGGAGGAAAGCCATAGCAAATCTAGACAGCACACTAAAAAGCAGAGACATCACCCTGACAACAAAAGTGCGTATAGTCAAGGCTATGGTTTTCCCAGTTGCAATGTATGGCAGTGAAAGCTGGACCATAAAAAAGGCTGAGCGCCAAAGAATTGAGGCCTTTGAACTATGGTGCTGGAGAAGACTCCTGCGAGTCCCTTGGACTGCAAGGCGATCAAACTGGTCAGTCCTAGAGGAGATCAACCCTGACTGCTCTTTAGAAGGCCAGATCCTGAAGCTTAAAGTCAAATACTTTGGCCACCTATTGAGAAGGAAAGACTCACTGGAGAAGAGCCTAAGGCTGGGAAAGATTGAGGGCAATAGAAGAAGGGGACGACAGAGAATGAGTTGGCTGGATGGAGTCACTGAAACAGTAGGCGTGAGCTTAAATGGACTCCAGAATATGGTAGAGGACAGGAAGGCCTGGAGGAACATTGTCCATAGGGTCGCGATGAGTCGGACACGACTTCGCAGCTAACAACAACAAGGTCTTCTTGAATCTTGAATTATATTTTTGTGATATCTGAAAATATGTTAATAATATTATATTATATATCCTTTCATTTAGAACATTTATAATTGTACTAAATGGCACAGAATGCATAAATATCCATGCAATATGCCAATCAACAATTTCTTTCAGAATGAAATTAAGTAATTGATACATGTTTGTTGTTAATCATCTCTTTATGTATCTGGTAATACTATAGTTCAGCTCACATTTTGCTATCCTCTCTAACAGAACTCATGTTTGTAAACACAATTAACTAAATTATAATTTGTCATTTTTAAATACTTCCAACCCTCCTATACAAAGACCAAACTTGTATTATTGAAAAAAATATATATTTCATGTAGCTTCCTAGTCCAGGGACTAATATTGCATGTTTAATAATGCATGTGTCCAAATAAAGTTCAGAGGTATCAGAATATAATCCAGGACCAATAATTAAATTGCTGAAGAATTATTGGTATCTATTCAAAAATTTTTAATATACTCAAATGTGAAACATGTATAAAAGTAAAGATGTGCATATTAGTCCCTGGAACTGTCAGCTTACATAGAGCTTTAACATTTGTCAATACAGCAGAAAATGTTTTGAGAAATAATATCTCACCTAAATTGCTTCTTTCTCTGTAAAACCCTTTATTGGACCTGAGAAATGGATAATAGCTAGTAGGAAAAGCATATGGATAACAAGCAAAAGATCTAAAGTTCAGTCCCTGACATCTCCAGTCTTATTAAAAGATCTGATATGGAAATATGGAAATGACATTTTCCTAAGCACCACTTTTTTTGAGGTAGATAAGTAAGTGATTTAAATGTGCATAAGTCAATTTGATATTGTTTATTGTCCTTACTAAAGCCTGCAATCTAGAGTGTGGAAAATTGGCTAACAGTGTGCCAGATCAAGCATCCTTACTAAGAAGTAACCTTTATTGAATATGCCTGATTCATGACATTGTACAGCAGATTATAATCTTTCCCAAACTAGAACTGTCATGTGCTTTTCATAGCTCTTCAGATAACCCAGCTGTCATATGAAGGAAAAAGCATCTGAATTTGATCCTGCCTATTGTCAGTTGTGTCAGCTAATATTCATTCTCCACTGATGCTGAAGTAAGATTTTTAAAGAGGATACAGTATACATTATATATTTACAAAAACAATGTTATCTATGGATACCAAAAACTAGCCATGATGTTATTAAACTCTGAAAGCCTCCGCATATCTATTTTTCATAACAATTTCAATACTCAATACATTAGTTTCTGCACCTCATATATGTAATATCTACAGCAATTTTAAATGGAGCACCCTGTCCTATTGAAACAGACTTTTCACAATCATATCACTGAATAATAGAAAGAGGTGGAGGAGGAGGAGGAACTTCTTGATGGCAGGGAAAATGTTGAGGGTGTACTGCCATATTTCCTATTACCTATCACAGCTACAATACATTTCTGTTGTTCTGCTTTTCCCAGCAATATCAGGGTCCATTTTGACCCTTTTTGAACAAGAAGGGGGGGAAGATTACATAGATACTACAAGAAATCCCTATCTCGCTCATTTGAATATGTGACCTCCTGAGTTTTCTATTGCTGTATCACTGCCGTATCCCTCTTCTTCACAAGCAGTGAGAAGAGGGTTCACTGTACTATCACATACAATGAAATAGTTACTTCAACCAGCAGATCATAACAAGAAGAATCAGATGAGAAGATAATAATGTACCCAATTAGCTTTCTTTAAGTAAACTCTTCCTTTGGGTGATGGATATGATGTCCTATTGCAACTGTTGAAGTAAAATTCTATGATGGATGTAATTGGAGTCTTATTATCTTTTCCTTTTGATTGCAAATGTTTTATAATGACCCAGAATTAAATGGCAGAAAAAGACCTAGAAACATGTCTATTATTGAAATATCATTTTTTTTGTTTTTACTTAAATATGATACAATTAATTTTATGGAAGGTTATATACATCACCTAATTTAGTATTACTTTATATCTACAGCAGGTGAAACAGTGTTTAATTGGAGAGGCAATGAGAGTTTTACTGGAAGAAATAAAGATATACCAACCAAAAGCAATGGTAAAAGTCAGATCAAGATCAAAATATTTTTTGTTTTAAGTCAGCGTCTTCCAACCTTTTCTATACCCTGCACCCATAGAACACTTCTGATAAATTCTCGCACCCCTGGTTGGTTTTAAGTATTCAAATTCTGTTTAGGTATTAGGTAAGTAGAGTTGTTTCCAACTCTAGGAGGCAATGGTCATCTCTGTTTCTTAGCTAATAGAGCCAATATTTTCCAAAGACATTTTCATGGTCATGTGGCCAGCCTGAGTATACGCTGATGCACATGGAATGGTGTTACCTTCCCACTGAAATGGCACCTATTTATCTACTTGCATCTGCATGCATTTGAACTGTTAGGTAGGCAGGACCTGGGGCATGTAATGAAAGCTCACCCTGTCATGCAGCACTCAGGGCTCAAATCAGCTGACAATCTCAGCATCATTAACTAATGAGCCATCACACTCCTCTAGACTTTAGGTAGGTACAAATAAAACATATAACCAGCTTTCTTTCTTTTCTTTGAATATATATATATATATATATATATATATATATATATATATATATATATATATATATATATATATATATATATATATAATTTATTTCTTTATTTATTTGGTTTATATACCGCCCTACTCCCGAAGGACTCAGGGTGGTTTACAAGGCAAAATTTAAAAACAATACAATATAAAATTAAAATAAAATTAAATTAAGTCTAGCCCCAAAAAATTAAAATCACAATTTAAAAACATTAAAACCCCTCAGTCGAGACCAGATAGCTCAAAGAACCAGGTTTTTAGGTCCTGGTGAAATGAACGAAGGTCGGGGGCAGTCTGGAGTTCCGTTGGCAGTTGATTCCATAGGGTAGGCGCGCCCACAGAGAACGCCCTCCCCCTGGGGATCGCCCATCGGCAATCCTCGACCGGTGGTACCCTGAGGAGGCCCTCCCTGTGAGAGCGAACAGGACGATGGGAAATTGGCGCTGGCAGCAGGTGCTCCTTCAGATAATCCGGGCCCATGCCATTTAGGGCTTTATAGGTTATCACCAGCACCTTGAATCTCACCCGGAGGTCAACTGGAAGCCAATGCAGCTTGCAGAGAAGAGGTGTTACATGGGAGTATCAGGAGACTCCCATCACAACTCACATGGCTACATTCTGTACCAGCTGAAGCCTCCAAGTGGTCCTCAGGGGCAGCCCCATGTAGAGAGCATTGCAGTAGTCTAGCCGGGAGGTCACGAGCACATGGGTGACTGTGCGTAGGGCATCTCAGTCCAGATAGGGCCGTAACTGGTGCACCAGGCAAACCTGGGTAAAAGCCCCCCTGGCCACGGTTCCTATATGATCTTCCAAACTGAGCCATGAATCCAAGTGACGCCCAAGTTGCGGGCCCTATCAATGGGGGGTAACACCTCACCCCCCATAGTTAACAATGGAAAAGATTGGTTAGTCTCAGATGCCGGTATGCACAGCCACTCAGTCTTGGCAGGATTGAGACGAAGCCTGTTTCTCCCCATCCAAACCTGAACCGCCTCTAGGCAACGGGACATCACGTCGATGGCATCACTGGGTTGGTTCGGGGTGGAAAGAAAAAGATGGATATCATCAGCATACTGATGATACCCCACCCCGAAACCATGAATGAGCTCACCCAGCGGCTTCATATAGATGTTGAACAAGAGGGGAGAGAGGACTGACCCCTGAGGAACTCCACAAATGAGAGGCCTTGGGGCGGACCTCTGCCCTCCCATCAACACTGACTGTGAGCAGCCCAGGAGGTAGGAGGAGAACCACTGTAAAACAGTGCCCCCCACTCCCAACCCCCTGAGACGCCGCAGTAGGATACCATGGTCAATGGCATCAAAAGCCGCTGAGAGGACTAGTAGGTCTAGGACAGAGGAACAACACCTGTCCCGAGCCCGGCAGAGATCGTTCACCAGCACAACCAATGCTGTCTCCGTGCTGTACCCAGGCCTGAAACCCGATTGGTACGGGTCCAGATAATCAGTTTCCTCCAGGAACAGAGGGAGCTGAAGTGCCACCATGCTCTCAAACACCTTCGCAAGAAAGCGAAGGTTGGAGACCGGATGATAGTTGTTCAAAATAGCCAGGTCCAGGGCAGGCTTCTTGAGGAGGGGCCTCACCACCACCTCCTTCAAGGTGGCAGGGAAGGTACCCTCCCTCAAAGAAGCAGTTATTACTGCCTGGAACCAACCTCGTGTCTCCTCCCGGGCTGCATATACCAGCCAGGAGGGGCACGGGTCCAATAAACACGTGGCGGAACTCAGTCTCCTCATGATCCTGTCCACCTCATCTGGGGTCACAGGATCGAATTCACTCCAGGTAACATTCTCTAGACCGCTCGATTCCTCCCCGTCAGTCTCTGCCCAGTCAGAATCAAAACCGGCTCGAATCTGAGCGATTTTGTCCGTCAGATGATAGCTAAACTCCTCGGCCCGCCCCTGCAAGGGCTCCTCCCTCACCTCCTGATTAAGGAGGGAGCGAGTCACCCTAAACAGGGCAGCTGGGCGATTATCTGCAGACGCGATAAGGGCAGCGAAGTAATTAGACTTCGCTGTCCTCATCGCCACAAGATAAGACCTCATAAAGGTTTTTAACTGCAATCGGTCAGACTCAGACCAGCTGGATCTCCAACAGCTCTCTAGACCTCGTCTCTGGGTGTCTGTTGTCAAAAGTGGATTGTTGACAGTTCTGTGTGTTATAGCCATAGCTCTAGTCCAGACATGTCAAACACAAGGCCCGGGGCCCAGATCCGGCCCATGAAATGGTTTCATGCAGCCCACTAAGCCATCCTGGAAACAGTGAGGGAACGGCCCCCAATGCCTTGGCCCTGGCCCAGAGACCTTCCTCCTGCCAGAGACCCTCAGATCTGTCCCACTCCTGCCCAGGCCCCCATAGGCACCCTAAATGCGAATGATGTAGAGCTGGCCATGCCCACCCTGTAGGCCATACGCACTTTAGCCACACCCACCCAGTAGGCCACGCCCACCCAGGCCACACCCACCCGGCCCCCTGAGGGCAACTGCAATGCTGATGTGGCCTTCAATGAAATAGAGTTTGACACCCCTGCTCTAGTCATTGCCTGTGTTCTTATACCAGAGGTTCTAAATAGTTGTTTCTCTTCTTCCCTGTGTTCAACAATGCAGGGTGATTGTATGTTTGTGAAATCTTTATTTTGATACAATGAGACGCTCTGTAAGTCCTTGCGCTGTTTGCCTCCATATTGTGCATGTCGTTCCTCTTCCCAATTCCTTAGTGCCTGTAGTTAGAGACAACTACATCCCCCCAAAATGGATGCGCGATGACTCAAAAGAATACGGCCAGCCTCAACGAACAGACCGGTGATGCACTCCATGAGCAGAGCACAGAGACAACAACAGTATAATTGCGATCTCCCCACCCCAGCGTTTCCATCCTGATGACGTTGGCAGTTAGTGAACGAAAGCTTGATCTTTTAACAATAAAAACTATTTTAGGTTTTCTTATTCCATCGCAGTGTTCGCTTAGTTTGTTAATTTTAATATGCCTGGGATTTGCATTTTTAATCTTATCAAGGAATATATCACCTTGCCTTTGCAATTTGTTTGTTCATTTTGCACAGATAAGGTTGCCATATTATTCAATTTCTCAGTTTTTACTCATTTCCTGGACAATTGGGCACTAAGTCCATTTGATCTGTAACTGGCCTAGGTTCAGCTTTTAATCTTAAAAAGAGTTTCCAGCTATTGTAAAATCAACAATAGAAGCTAAAGTATCCAGGTATTATTATTTATAGTTATTTAATGAAAAATGAGCTTACTTCACCACCTTCCCACCCTATGTGGAACACTGCAGTTAGCATGGTGTTTGAAGAAAGTAGTGAGATGACAAGCAGGGAAGCTATAGACATTTGAGCCACAACACTGTTATCAAAAGGTGAAATCTGGCTATATGCTTTCCAATGGCCTTTTTTTCTAAATCAAAAATTAAATCACCTACAGAAATCAGTGGACTAACAATATAACTATATAAAAATTAGTATTAAGGACAGAAGTTCATATTACACACCTCAGAAGTTCATATTCATATTATTCTCCAAGGAAGATGGACAATTAAGAAATATGAACAAACAAACAAAGACATAAATAAATAAATATTTTTTTTGTTTCTATTCCACCAGAAAAATGATGTTGTTATTAAGAAAAAAAAATCCCTACCATTGTCAATTTACTATCATTTTAACCCAACCATTGCACCCTTTAGAGAAGGATGCCATGACTCTGAAAAGCATTTAATATAGTGGATTAAAAAAACAACCTGAAAGTAGGTGTACGTGTTTGTGTGTGTGTGTGTGTGTGTGTGTGAGAGAGAGAGAGAGAGAGAGAGAGAGAGAGAGAGAGAGAGAGAGAGAGAGAGAGAGAGAGAGAGAGAGAGAGAGAGAGAGAGAGACAGAGAGACAGAGAGACAGAGAGACAGAGAGACAGAGAGAGAGATGTGCACAATATACATGTCAGGCAGCCTAAATTTCAGGAATTGAAAAATGGCATTACATTACAAATTACTGCTTATATTACAAATACATGAATTAGCAAATAGGCATGTAGGAGTATAAGATGCTTTGAGATTGTTCTACTATGTACCAGTTCATTCTTGTAATCTAATAATTCAGTTGCTATTTCATATGCCTGCACAGCAACCAAATGTGTCCTTCCTCTAACACAGGGGTCTTCAAACTTGGCCCTTTTATGACTTGTGGACTTCAACTCCCAGAATTCCTCAGCCAGCAAAGCAAAGCTGGCTGAGGAATTCTGGGAGTTGAAGTCCACAAGTCATAAAAGGGCCAAGTTTGAAGACCCCTGCTCTAACAGAAGAGAAAGGACCTTGGGAATCTCCATGAAGATAATTAAAACAAGAGTCTTCAAATATTTTCAGAACAGGACTGGAACTATCACTGGAAGACATGTCAGCACGTTTTCAACCACACTGGTGTACTTCTTTTTATATAATTACAAAAGCAATGGTATATGATTATGTATATTAAGGTATTATTGTGGTATTAAATTACATCAATTTTATCCTTGGAAGGTTGGAAGATGATTCCTAGGATCTTTGGGAAGCTTTTAACTTTTAGTTATTTATTTACATACATTGTAAGTAAATCTATATACTACTAAACTCTTGTGTTTATTTGATACTTTGCAACCTTCAATTGGACACAATGGCACATTATAAGATAACAATTTTTAATCAATGTACCTCAAATCAGCTAACTTAAAGAATAAATCTTAAAATTCAGTACCCATGACTCCTGTGGGATTGTAATTTGGACACTTCAGCACCATCACTCCTTCTAACTACACTTTTCAGAAAGCCATAGGTTCTGCAGTACAAGGGAACATGACTGGGATGTATTTTCATCCACTTTACTGCCTCCTTCTGGCCGTTGCATCCAATCAGCTCATGGCAAGAGACAGCCAGTAGATAAGCTAGCAAAGGAATAAAAATTATGGAGATCCAAACTATTAACACTTGACTGACTATATTTTTATTTTGCATATAATTGATACATGAATGTGCCTCTTAGCAATATTGACAAACATAGTGAACAGAGTCTATAGTGATGAAGTCTACATGTAATACAAATCTGATAAAGCAACATTCCATCAATATTTGATTCAGCTTGAAACAATATAATCCTTCAGGACAGGCTACCATGCATGGAGAGAGAGAGAGAGAGAGAGAGAGAGAGAGAGAGAGAGAGAGAGAGAGAGAGAGAGAGAGAGAGAGAGAGAGAGAGAGAGAGAGAGAGAGAGAGAGAGAGAGAGAGAGAGAGAGATGTCTCCCATTCCCTCACTATTTCTCTATTTATCTGTCTATCTGTATGCGTAAAAACAACCTGGTTGGAGAGATTGTAAAAATGAGAACTAGAAAATAAAACTTCTGGCCTAATTTCTTTTTTTTTTAAATGAAAAGAGGAAGTCTTTCAATTCACAATAAAAATGTAATCATCAAATTATTTACCTGTCCTTGAAAAGGAAAATCTGCAATGCATTTTCTTTGCTTCTTTGTTTGTAAATCTGCACTCTTTACTGTATTATTAATAAACTATAGAAGGATATTGAAGGACATTTTATCAAGACGTGATGTTTACTTTTGTACAAAAGCTGAAAGTTTGAAATATGCAATAGGATCATAACAATGAATACAATGTAATGAGAATAGAGATGCATTCTGAAGTAAAACATAATTAGGAAACAGAATGTAATAACTAAGTTAACAAAGATCATAAAAAGCTATGTAACTTAAAAGCTATGTATCCATGTAACTTAATCTTGTATGCACCATGCAGAGAAAGTTGGGGTCCAGCTGGACCCCCGGATGTCTTTGTTTCTTTTCCAATTTAAATGTTCTGGTTGTAGCAAACAAAAAAAATTGGACAAGATCATAAAATATAAAGATTTGAAAATTGAACTTGAAATATTATGGCATAAACTGCCTATGGCGGTTCCAGGGGTTATCAGCACATTGGGTGACATATTTTTTTTATTTTTTTTTATTCCATTTATATCCCGCCCTTCTCTGAAGACTCAGGGCGGCTTACAAGCTTAGCAGTAGCCTTCATTCTATGTATATGCCTGCTTATTAGGGCTTTCACACACACCCCAAGCGGCATTATTACAAAGTCAGCTTAATTGCCCCCAACAATCTGGGTCCTCATTTTACCTACCTCGGAAGGATGGAAGGCTGAGTCAACCTTGAGCCTGGTGGGATGCGAACCTGCACTAATTGCAGGCAGCTGGTGTTACTTAAGGAGGCATTAGCCCACTGCTCCACCAAGGCTATAAAAAAATCTTGGACAATGCTTAGAAAATCTGCATACACCAGCTAAAGAACTTAATAATAATAACAATAACAGTGGAATAGTGGCCTGGACTCAAGCAGAACTAAAAGCTCTGGATAGGAAAATGAGATATATAATTACAATGAACCAAGCCCATCATCCACTCAGCAATGTTAACAAACTCTATTACGAAGGAAAATACATAGGTGTAGAATGTTTGTAACTACACCAGGCACTTGAAGAAGAAAAGGGGGCATTGGAAGAATATCTGAAGGACAGTGAAGAGGATATGCTGAAGATAGTATTCCAGGAAGGCTTACTGAGTGCTAAAGAGGCCAAATTGGTCTACAAGAAAGACCAAATAGAGCACAGAATGGAGACATGGGAAGACAAAGCATTACATGGCCAGGACATTAAAAAAATGGCAGGCAAAATAGGTAATAATGGCAATGACAATGGTAATAGCAGGCAAAATAGGTAATAATGGCAATGGCTAAGAGCAGGAAAGTTCAAGAAAGAGACAGAGTGGCTAATTCTGACTGCACAAGACCAAACCTTAAGAAGAAATGCAAACAAAGCCAGAATTGAAAAGGCAGAAAAATATATCATGTGCCACCTCTGCAAAGAAGCTGAAGAAACAATGGGTCACCTTGTTAACTGCTTGCAAGAAGATTGCACAGGCTGACTACAAACAATGGCATGACAAAGTAGCAAAGATTTGCAAGAAATATTATTTGGCTGAAAGTAAGAAATGGTGGGACCATAAAATAGAGAAATTTATAGAAAATGAAGAAGCTAAAGTACTCTGGGACTTTAGAATTCAAACAGTCACCTATGACATAACATGCCAGACTTAATAATCATCAATAAGAAAGACAAAAAAAGTCTGGATAGTGGACATGGCACTACCTGGAAAAATCTGACTAGAAGAGAAAAAACTAGAGAAGATAAAATAAAAAGACATACAAATAGAATGAATATGGCAGAAGAAAGCAAAGGTAGAACCCATAGTAATAGATACCTGGAGAACAATCCCAAAACAACTGGAGCACCACTTGAACAGCATTGGCATTGACAAATACACTTTTAGTCAATTGCAAAAGGCAGGTTTACTTAATGGCTTACATCCTGTGACGACACCTCTAACACCATCAAATATCAACATCTGCCTATTCCAGGACTTGGAAAGGATTCTATAGTTGGATAAAAATGCCAAATCCAGTCAAACATCTGGCTGACTGTACAATAAATCATAATAGTAACAATAATTACCTTCCATCTGTCAAATAATTTTGGAAGAAGTAATATTCCAAAATAACATGAGATAATAATAGACAATATAGTGATAGGCAAATGCTCTCCTAAAATTCAGGGAAGTATCATTGATAATCTACTGAATACGAAAGAAGATAAACCTGGGATTTCTGCTTGCAAATCATTTGTTGTTTATTACAGTTATAGCCTAGCTCTTCTCCAGGAGAAAAACTACATATTGCAAAAATTTAATTTTCTTTTAGGTTACAAGGGAACAAGCTGTAAATGGATAAAGTTACAAATATATTCTATTGGCTTGCTATTTTGTTCCACACGGCAGCGATAAAAACCTGATAGCCATGGAAGACATCAGACAATTCTAACTTAAAATAGGTATGGGAAGCTACCTACCCCCTAATTCTTGTGAAATCTAACTCCCAACATCTCACATTATTGCTCATGCCAATTGTGATGTTAGAAATGTATATCATTTGAAATTATTATTTTTTCATACAAAGGTTTTTGCAAGTATTATGTTGTGTCGTAATCATTAGAAATTAATTGAAAACAAAACTGTTCACGGTTTATATATTTTCAAATTGCTGGAAAATTTAAAATGGAAATGATGCTATTAATTTAGATTACATTTAGTTTTTTAAATATTTAACTATTACATTGAAAGCTTAAATATTGCTACGTACTAAGGAACATTTGCTAGCACATTTTGTTTATATGCTATATATGCTAGGATATAACTGTAATAAACAACAACAAATGCTTTGCAAGCAGAAATCACAGCTTTATTCCCTTTCATATTCAGTAGATTATCAACGATTATCAATTTTAGGAGAGCATTTACCAATATACCTATCAGTATATTTTTTTTATAATTATCTCATGACATTTTGGAATATTACTTCTTCCAAAAGTATTTGATAGATGAAAGGTAATTATTGTTACTATTATGGTTTATTGCATATACAGCCAGATGTTTGATTGGATTTGGCATTTTCATCCACCTATAAAAGCCTTTTCAAGGACCTGGGATAGACAGATGTTAATATTTGATGGTGTTAGAGGTGTGGTCGCAGGAGGTAAGCTGTTCTAAGAAAGCTGCCTTCTGCAATTGACTAATGGTCTATTTGTCAATACCAATGGTGTTCAAGTGGTACTTCAGTTGTTTTTGGATTGTACCCCAAGTACCTATTTCTATGGGTACTACCTTTGCTTTCTTTTGCCATATTCATTCTAGTTCTATTTGCTACATATTAATTATAGAAAACCTTCACTGTCTGTGATAAGTTTCTTTTCAAAAGAGATACAGTTATAATGTATTTCACATATAGCATCAATCTACATTTCTATAAAGTATAATGCAATAGGTTAATGAGATTTATAGCATAGTAAGGTCACATTCAGAATATAATAGAAGCAGTGGTGGGATTCAGCTGGTTTGCACCTGTTCGGCAGAACGGGTAGCTAATTTTTTGTTGCCCAGGCCCAGAATAGACTTCCGGAAGCGGCATCCACACAGAGAACCAGTTGTTCACATATTTGAATCCCACCACTGAATAGAAGTGTATAAATCTATGTGTGATATGGTAAAGTGGACCAGGAAAAAAAAGAATCCTTCTCATAAGGGTCAAACCAACATCACCTATAACCAACTATGCTGGCATAAAAATGACAAAAGGTTTACAAAAAAGGTACTTGAATACCTATCTTGTGATGTCATAATATCAGTACAGATATGTAAATTTTGTCACTTGAGTGATGACATCAACATTGTTATCATTTGACCCCTCCCCATCCTTCCCAAAATGGCTCTAATTTCTGTAGAATTATGCAATGAAATGCTATATGTGAAATGTGATAAAAAGTATAGTTACCACAAAGAGCCAGTTTGGTGTAATGGTTAAGGCATCAGGTTAGAAACCAGGAGACTGTGTGTTCTAGTCCTGTCTTAGGTACAAAACCAGCTGGATGACCTTGGGCCAGTCAATTTCTTTCAGCCCTAAGATGGCGGGAATGGCAAACTACTTCTGACATCTTGCCAAGAAAATCACAGGGACTTATATAGGCACCCTCTGAGAGTTAGATATCTTGAATAAAATAAAGAAGCTACCACTACTCAAGTCCCAAGAGCTACATAAAACTGTCAGTATGAGTGGCAGGATACTCTGAATATCAATTGTTAGGGAACAATAACAAGGCAGAGCACAGTTCCTTACATGGTTTGAAGGGCCTTTGGTGCTCTCTGAACTTGCTTTCTTGCAGACAATTCATTCTTCAAACTAGGTAACCCTAAGTTTCAACCCTGAGCTGCAAATATTCTCCTTTATTGGTATCACATGGGTTGCTTATAGGCTTCCTTATCAGGTAGGGCATGAGAAAGAAATTTGTTAAACTAGAAATGCTTTAAATCAAATCCACACAATAATCCTTTTCCTCCCCTGTGCCCCCCCAAACATTAAATGTTTCTAGTCTTGGTGCACCCTAGAGGTTTATATGATGGAACATTGACTGCAGTAAATGAGAAGCCTGAGGCAAGAAATATAAAGGACAATTGAAAGAGATTGTTTTCTTTCTTCTTTTTCCATGCTGTTGTTTGTTCATTAATTGTTAAGTCTATGTGATAAATATTTGAAAAAAATAAGCATAAGACTATGTGATCTGAGGCTAGCATGCTAAATAGCAACTAAAGTTATAATCAACTCTGCATTAAATAGGCCTCTCATGCTAAGTAATGCAATTGAGGAGATTATAATTCTACTCTATTCTACTCATGTTACTGAACCACTATGATATAGCAATTTCAGCTCTCTTTGATCACCAGAGGAGAAAGATTTATCTATCACAAAAGGTGTAGCTTCTTAGCTACATAATTCAATGGCTTCTACAGAGCTAGTTAATACTTCTGCATAGAAATAATAGGGCAGCCTTTGATGAGTTTAGATATATATCATCTAAGAATAATTGAGGAAACTCCTTGCATCTATCTGATAATTTTCTTTTTTAAAGAAAAGTTAGAAACGGTATGAATATTTCTTTTGTGGTGTATTAAAATTATCATTTCTTTTTAACATAACCTTGGATTAAATTTCTGAACTATTTAAACAAACACAAACACCCTAGAAAGAGTGCACAGAAGAACAATGATAAGGTGACTGAAGACAAAAATCATACAATGAACACTTGAGAAAGTTAGGTATATCTAATGTAACAGAAAGAAGGACTTGGGGTAATGTGATAGCAGTCTTCCAATATTGAAGAGGCTCTGACAGAGAAGAGTGGGGTGACTTATTTTCTAAAGCACCTGGAAATAGGACAAAAAGTAACGGGTGAGCAAGAGAGATCCAATCTAAGGATAACTTTTCTGACAGTGATAACAATTAATCTGTAAAAGGTAAAGGTTCCCCCGCACATGCATGCCAGTCGTTTCCAACTCTAGGGGCTGGTGCTCATCTCCATTTCAAAGCAGAAGACACGGCATTTGTCCAAGGATGTCTCCGTGGTCATGTGGTCGGCATGACTAGATGCCAAAGGTGCACGGAACGCTGTTACCTTCCCACCGTAGTGGTCCCTATTTTTCTACTTGCATTTTTACATGCTTTCGAACTGCTAGGTTGGCAGAAGCTGGGACGAGTAACAGACGCTCACTCTGTTACGTGGCACTCGGGATTCGACCCGCCAAACTGCCGACTTTCTGATCAACAAGCTCAGCGTCCTAACCCACTGAGCCACCGGGTCCCTCAATTAATCTGTGGAATGGCTTAAGTCAGAAGAAGTGGGCGCTCCGTTACTGGAGGTTTTCAAGAAGGACAGTCATTTATTTGGAATGGTTGAGCAGGGAGTTGGACTAGAAGAACTCCCAAGAACCCTTTTCAATGATATTTTTCTATGTTCTATATTCTGTGTTCTCTTTCTCTCAAATTGCCAGACTTACTCACTTTAGTTTTCTGAAAAAATTGAATTAATACTATTTCTATGAATCCACTGGTTTCTATAAATAATGAAGTGTCCAAATCAATTTTATTTCTAAATTGAACTATCTTTAGACATGCCAGTGTCTTTTAATTTCAGTATGTTCTACATCTACAGGATGAATGACAAATTTTGAAAGAAATTGAAAGATTTTATATTGGCAATAATAATTTTAATGCTAATGTAAATTATATATATATATATATATATATATATATATATATATATATATATATATATATATATATATATATATATATATATATATATATATATATATATATATGTATGTATATACAGTGCTTTTTTCCTAAAAAAAAAAGGTGCCGGAACTCAGAGGTGCTGTCACTGGGAGCAATGCCGGTGTCTTGCTATGGTGTCACTGCCCATCTATTGCACCCCCAACCCTGCGGCTCGGAGCCACATGCCGTGGGGATTCCCCTCCCCACAGCCGCCATGGGGATTCCGCTCCCAGCAGTTGCCATGCTGTGGCCCGTGCTGAGCCCCCACCCAGAGCTGCTCCAAACCCTGACCCAGAGCTGTGTTCCTCGTGGCAGTGGTCTTCGATGCCAAACAGCTGATGGCCTCCGGCACCAGCACTCTTTCTTTCCTTCCCAAAAATTGTGTTAATGAGTCCTCTCTAAGCTCTGCTGATCAGCTTGTGCTGGATTGTTTTGCTACAAAACGGAATGGTTTGCAAGTTACAGTTGAGACAGCCCATCTCATTTTAGATATATCACATATAATTGAAGATTGTAATTAGTTGAGATTAAGAAGAGGTGGCAAAATTACACAGAAGAACTATACAAGAACAAGCTTAACGTCCCTGATAATCACAATGAGGTGGTCACTGACCTCGAGCCAGACATCCTAGAATGTGAAGTGAATTGGGCCTTAGAAAAGCTGAGCAACAACAAAGCTAGTGGAGGTGACAGTATTCCAGCTGAGCTATTCAAAATCTTAAAAGACGATGCAGTAAAAGTGCTACACTCAATTTGCCAGCAAATTTGGAAAACTAAACAGTGGCCACAGGATTGGAAAAGATCAGTTTACATTCCAATTCCAAAGAAAGGCAGTGCTAAAGAATGTTCAAACTATCGCACCATTGCACTCATTTCTCATGCTAGTAAAGTTATGCTTAAAATTCTACAAGCTAGACTTCAGCAGTATGTGGATCGAGAACTACCAGAAGTACAGGCATGATTTCGAAGAGGCAGAGGAACTAGAGATCAAATTGCTAACATACGCTGGATCATGGAGAAAGCTAGAGAGTTCCAGAAAAACATCTACTTCTGCTTCATTGACTATGCTAAAGCCTTTGATTGTGTGGATCATAACAAACTCTGGCAAGTCCTTAAAGAGATGGGCATACCAGACCATCTTATTTGTCTCTTGAGAAATCTATATGCGGGCCAAGAAGCAACAGTGAGAACTGGACACGGAACCACTAATTGGTTCCAAATTGGGAAAGGAGTCCGGCAAGGCTGTATACTGTCGCCTTGCCTATTTAACTTATATGCAGAGCACATCATGAGAAAGGCAGGGCTAGATGAATCAAAAGTTGGAATTAAGATTGCCGGAAGAAACATCAACAACCTAAGATATGCAGATGATACCACTTTAAAGGCAGAAAGTGAAGAAGAACTAAAGAGCCTCTTGTTGCGAGTGAAGAAGGAGAGTGCAAAAGTTGGGTTGAAACTAAACATTAAGAAAACCAAGATCATGGCATCTGGCCCTCTCAATTCCTGGCAAATAGATGGGGAAGAAATGGAGGTAGTGACAGATTTTATTTTCCTGGGCTCCAAGATCACCGCAGATGGGACTGTAGCCAAGAAATTAAAAGACGCTTGCTCCTTGGGAGGAAAGCCATGGCAAATCTAGACATCACACTAAAAAGCAGAGACATCATCCTGCCAACAAAAGTGCGTATAGTCAAGGCTATGGTCTTCCCATTTGCAATGTATGGCAGTGAAAGTTGGACCATAAGAAAGGCTGAGCGCCAAAGAATTAAAGCCTTTGAACTATGGTGCTGGAGAAGACTCCTGCGAGTCCCTTGGACTGCAAGGCGATCAAACTGGTCAGTCCTAGAGGAGATCAACCCTGACTGCTCTTTAGAAGGCCAGATCCTGAAGCTAAAACTCAAATACTTTGGCCACCTAATGAGAAGGAAGGACTCACTGGAGAAGAGCCTCATGCTGGGAAAGATTGAGGGCAATAGAAGAAGGGGACGACAGAGAATGAGGTGGCTGGATGGAGTCACTGAAGCAGTAGGCGTGAGCTTAAATGGACTCCAGAAGATGGTAGAGGACAGGAAGGCCTGGAGGAACATTGTCCATAGGGTCGCAATGGGTCGGACACGACTTCGCAACTAACAACAACAACAACAATTAGTTGTGTGTGCACGTTCAGCAAGTATAATGTATTTGTGCTGGCATTTCTAGGCCTCTTTCCAACCACATCCAGAATTTTTTTTAACAAACATTGGAATTCTCAAGGCCATGTTTGGTATTTCCCAGCACTCTGTTACTGGAAGGAAAAAAGCAATCCCTGCTACGTTACTGATCCCAGAGAAACATTTGTATGTATGCAGGTATCCTTAGGGTGCCATAGTTATGGATGAGAAATATTGGTTGCAAAGTTGGCATTTCTGGATGTAATATAGATATTTTGGACTTATTTTTGTTTCTTTGGATGTTTGATATTTTTAAAAAGGCATAAGCTACTGACTACGCTTATGCACATATGTAACATCTTGTGCTAGAATACATGACCACTGCTTGTTCAGAATGTGAAAAGTGAAAGATTGTGACTAAACAAAATTTTAATGAACAGATAATACCACCAGAAATTATTTTAGGCTTTTTAATAAATGTTGTTATTGATGTTAAGCTCACCATGGAAAACATCATATATTGTTATGTATATACTAGGTTAATTATTTAAAGACTGAAGTGCAACATAACTAGATTCTAAATAATCTATTTTTCTTTTTTTTTTTTTTTTTTAAATTTTTTATTAAATTTATTATTTAAAAACATTGGACACAGTACCAGCGAGCTGACAAACCTTTTTGTCTACAATGTTTAAATATATATATATACATGTATATATGTACATCAAAAATACACTTAAATACACTTAGATTACAAATCGGTGAAATACCACAATATTTAAAACAGTGAGCTAGTCTGTAAAACCTAATAGAGACCTTTCTTTTTATCCATCCAAAGATACAATTTGTTCCAAATTCTATAATAGTCTGATTGATCTTTATTCTTTAATTCCAAAGTTAATTTGTCCATTTCAGCGCAATCCCAAATTTTCCTAATAACCTCTTTTTGTCCTGGGATCTCATTCTTTTTCCATTTTTGCGCAAATGATATTCTAGCTGCTGTGATAATATGGATCGTTAAGTATAGCACATCTTTAGGATATTTCTCTTTCGTGATTCCCAACAAGAAAAGTTCTGGACTAAACTCCAGATCTTGTTTCAATATTTCTTTCAGCCAAATCCAAATCATTCTCCAAAATTTTTGTGTTTTACTGCAAGACCACCACGTGTGGAAGTATGTGCCTATCTCTTCAGAACACTTCCAACATTTGGGAGATGCTGTTGTGTACATTTTTGCTAAGCGGGCTGGGGGAAGATGCCATCGGTAAAACATTTTAAATAAATTTTCTTTATACGATGAGGCCAGTGTTATCCTTTTATTCCTATCCCAAATTGTTTGCCAAGTATCTAGGTCGATGTTATGTCCTAAATTGTTAGCCCAGGTCAACATGGGGTCTTTCACTTGCTCTTCAAACAGCTTATATCCCAAAAGTAATTTATAAAAATTCCTTATTTGTTTAGAGTCCGGTCCCAATAATATTTTGTCCAATGCTGTTTCAGAGGTATATATCCCCCATTCATTTTTATCCTTCCTAAATCTCGATTGGATTTGTAAGTAGGCCCACCAATCGAGTTTTATACCTTGTAATTCTAGTTCATTCCTAAGTTTCAATTCCCCCTCCTCATTCAGAATATCCTTGTATGAGATTATGTTACCCAAATCAAACAGATTTGGGTAAACTATCGCTTCAAGGGTGGATAGCCAGACCGGTATTTTGGTGTAATTGTGAGATCTAATTTTTTTCCAAGTATTAAGTAGCGCTTGCCTGATCCGGTGTCTTTGAAAATGCGAGAAAAGACCTTGTTTCTCCGTCCATAGGAAAGCATGCCAGCCATATTGCAAATCGTGACCCTCTAAAGTTAATAGTCTTCTATTTCTCAAGATTACCCATTCTCTAATCCAGCTCAGGGCCGCGGCGTGGTAATATAATTCCCAGTCTGGCAATCCAAAACCCCCATTTTCCTTCGTGTCTTGTAAATATTTCAATTTAATTCTTGGTTTTTTCCCCTGCCAAATAAAATTTAGTGATAATTTATCCAAATTTCGAAAAAATTTAGAGTCGAGTTGAATTGGGATATTCTGAAACAGAAACAGGATTTTAGGCAGAATATTCATCTTAATGACAGCGATTCTTCCCAATAATGAGAGTTTTAGGTTTCCCCATCTTTCCAGATCACCTTTTATTTGGTTCACTACATTATCATAATTATCCTTTTTGAGTGAAGTGCATCTAGCCGTAATGTTAATCCCTAGATATTTTATTTTCTTGACTATTTCTATATCCATGATTTCGGCCAGATTACCTTTTTGTTTATTGGTCATATTTTTAACAATCATCTTGGTCTTATTTCTATTTATTCGCAGTCCGGCAACCTCACCATATTTAGATAATTCTTCCAATAGCTTTGGTCCCGTCTGACATGGATCCTCCATAATAAAAACCAGATCGTCCGCGAAAGCTTGCAATTTAAAGGTTTCCTTTTTAATGGTTAATCCTTTTATCTTTGGGTCGTTTCTTATAGTTCTCGTTAATACTTCAAGAGTCAATATAAACAGCAATGGTGATAAGGGGCAGCCTTGCCGTGTTCCCTTTTGAATTTGAAACTTGCTAGATGCTTCCCCATTAATAATTATTTTTGCTTCCTGATTGTCATAAATTGCCCTAATTATATTTATAAATTTTTCACCCATATTCATAAAGCTAAGCTGTTGGCACAAAAAAGACCATTTAACATTGTCAAATGCCTTTTGGGCGTCTAAGAAAAGTAATGCCATCTGTTGTTCGCTATGTAATTCATAGTACTCCAATGTATCTAATATTATTCTAATGTTGTGCTTAGTGTGTCTCTTAGCGAGAAAACCATTTTGATCTGCGTGTATGAAATCATTCAGAAATCGTTTCAATCGTTCCGCTATAATTGATGTAAATATCTTGTAGTCCGAGTTAAGAAGTGATATGGGTCTGTAATTTTGGATTAATGTATGGTCTGTGTTATCTTTCGGAATAAGGGTTATGTTTGCCTCTAGCCAAGATTTAGGCGTCCTTGCGCCTTCTAATACTGCGTTAAATACCTCCACTAGGGGTTGAGCTAGGATATTTTGTAATTCTTTATAAATTTCTGATGGAAGACCGTCGGGTCCCGATGCTTTATTATTCTTTTGTGCATTAATAGCTTTTATCACCTCAGATAGTCGAATTTCCTCGTTTAACATATTTCTGGTATCTTCTGTGACCTTAGGTAGTTTGGCTCTTTGAAAATATTCCTCCATTTTCTCCACACTTGCCTGACTATCTTCTTTGTATAAACGTTCGTAAAATTCCTGGGCTATAATTTTTTTTTTTTCCTCCTGGTGGAATATTCTCCCTTCCTCATCTCGTAGTTCGTGAATCCAGTTTTTCCCCTTTTGTTTTCCCAATTTATATGCGAGCCACCGGCCCGGTTTATTTGCATTTTCAAAAAAATTTTGTTTCGTGTTTCTCAATTGTTGTGCTAATTTCTCTTTGTCTAGAATGTTAAGTTTGTGTTTAATCAGATCCATAGATTGCTTGATATTCTCTTTTTGTGGATCTTGTTGGAGTGTAACTTCTAAGCTCTTATATTCCTCTTCTAATCTTTCCCGTTGTTGTCTTTTCCCCTTATTTTTATATACCATATATGCCCTCGCTACCCCTCTCATCATTGCCTTAGCTGTATCCCAATTGTTTTGTACTGAGGTGTCTATAGCTTTATTTTCCTTAAAGAAAAAACTTAGTTCTCTCTCCATCTTAGATTTGAATTCGTCTTCTTTTAAAATTGCTCTTTGAAGCGTCCATCTGGGTATTTTTTTGGAACCTTTCCAGATAAGTTTAATAGGATTGTGATCTGCCCAAGTACCTGTCGCTATATGTACCTCGTCTATTTCTGAACTAATTTCTTTCGTCATCCATACCATGTCTATTCTAGACCATGAGTTATGTCGGTTGGAGTAATATGTATATTGTCTAGCCTTACGATTTCTTTCCCTCCAGACATCTTGGATATTTAGTTCCTCAGCCAAGTTAAGAAAAGATCTCGGTAGAGTTCTTCTCTTCTTTTTCCTAAGCGTCTTTCCCATATAATCCAAATTTATATCTAGGATAGCATTAAAATCTCCTATTAAACAAATCTCCTCATAATCAATGCTACATATCTTATTGTGAAGTGTTTTGAAAAATTGTTCTTGGTTATGGTTTGGGGCATATATCTCTACCATCATGACCTTCCTGTGATTTATTATAACCTCGACTATCAGTATTCTACCCTCTTTATCGTTATAAATTTGTTTTGCAGTCAATTTTGGGTTTACATATAGTGCCACTCCTCTCTTTTTCTTGTGTCGGTCTAAGGAAACGAATAGGTTCCCTATTCTTGGTTGTACTAACAAATATTTTTGTTGTTCCTTTATATGGACTTCTTGTATTGCCACGATATCCAATTGTTGGTGAATAAGCCTATTAAAAAATTTCCGCCTTTTCACTGGCGAATTCAATCCATTAATATTCACAGACATAATACTACACTCACCTCCCTTCATCTTACTTATTTCTGGTTTTTGTGGATCTCGTGATTCGGGGCTCTCTCTCTTCCTTGTCTCTAGTTCCATGTTTCTCTGTTAACTCACCGGATTTGTTCCTTCTATCCTCTGTAGCTAAGATCTTCCCATCCATTGCCACACGTATTGTATCTCTTTCTCTTACCTCCCTTCCATCTTGATCTTCTAAATCTACTTCCTCTTGGCTATGGAAGTGGCGTTTGTAAAAATCTTCTGCCTTCTCTATCGTGTCCAGTCTATGCCTTCTATCCTGCCACGTAACTAGAATACCCTCTGGAGTTAGCCATCTAAAGTTTACATTTTCTCTTATTAGTTTGGATGTTAAGAATTGATAGCCGCGTCTCAGATCCCTCATCCTTTTAGGTATCTGTTTAAGGATGGTGATTGGTTGGCCCCGAAATTCTAATGGTTCCTCTCTAGATCTATGCAGAAGCTCATCCCGAATTGATTTTTTAACTAACCTTACATGTACTTCTTTTGGGAGGTTGTGCCTTCTCGCATAATTAGTTTGGACCCTGTATGTTTCATCAATTTCCGCCAGCATTTCCTCCTTCCCTACACCGAGTGCCTTTGCCATCAGTTCTGCCATCATGACCAACAGATCTTCCCCTCTTTTTTCTTGAACGTTCTGGAAGCGTAGATAATGAGCAGCCTTTTCTGCTTCCAGAAAAATGACTGTTGTTTCTAATTCCTTATTAGCCTGAAGGAGTGTTTCATTTAAATCATCTACTCTCTTTTCCTCTTTTTCCATTCTAGCTTCCATATCTTGAAGTCTTTGTTCATTTTTGACTAATTGCTGTTGAATCCCTTCAAATTTATCATCTATCGCTTGGATTTTCCCCTTTAATTCACCAGTGTCGTTTCTTATTTGGCCTATTTCTCTCTTCATCTCCTCGTGGTTTTTGGCCATTGCCTCGTGTAGGTTTTGCAAAAGGGCATGTAAATCTTTAAAGGAATTCGAGTTAGATCTTTCCCTTTGCAGCATATCCTCTATAGATTTCTGATTGGAGGGACTTGAGGCCATCCCCTGTCCCTGTGCTGCCGCCTTTTTGCCAGCGCTAGGCTTAGTTGCTCCCGAGATACTTGTCATGTTTCCCCAATTATAACAGCGTTTTATCAATGTATAATACCCTGAGTCTTATATAAACCTTTTAACTCTATGACAAAAGATATATAAAACAGTTACCACCAGATACTTATTACCAACTAAGCAATTTATATAATAGAATTCTATAGTATGAATATAATCAAAGTCACGTTCTTCTTCTTTTTTCCCCCCCCCCGTTTCCGGCGCAGAAATTGGCACCTTTTCCGTCTTCCTCTGCTGTCAAAGACCAGTAGGTGTCCCACTAAACAAACCTCCAGTTACTAAATTGCTATATCAAATGGCCGCCCGTGACAAGTAGAGTAGAATTTCAAAAGTTTCAAAAGTTCACAAATTCAAAATTTACCAGGATAGACCAGACTAGACCAAGCTGATCGCTTTCCACGCCCGACAATCCAGAGTTCAGTCTCTAAGGCTCCAAAGCTCAGACTTTGACCTGTTGTAGCTTTTCTCCAGCTAGAATACAGTCATATAGTCTTCGGCTTTCTTTCCCTTGCTGTTTTTGCCAAACGCCTCCCTCAAGACTTCTATCGCCGCTTATTCCCTCTCCGTGAGGCTCCCACTTCGAACCAGTACCTCTTTCACAAGCGCTTCCTATTTAATATTCGGATACACTCTCCGTCAGCTCCGCTCTACCGTTGTCCCGCTGCTTACGTGCTAGCTCCGTCCCTCTGTCAGATCTTCATGTCGGCCATTACTGGCCTCCTTCTCCCCGGTTCGCTCGCATCAGACTTTCTCCGGATCTTCAACACGAACCGCCGCTCATGAAGGTTCTCCGGGCTGCCTGCAACTTCGGATGTCCCTACAGGACCTCCTGAAGCTCCGAAAAGCCCCCGCGAACACTGGGTGAGAGGTTGTGCGTGGAGAGAGCTCCGTTCACACAGCCGCCCGCTCTGACAGTTGGCTCCGCCCCCAATAATCTATTTTTCAAAACACACAACAGTCCAAACAGTAAAAGTAAAGTCCAAATTAAGAATATTTCATTCTTAAGAATTGTTTAAATTAAAGTGGTTTAGTTGTAATAGATGGTTGTTGTTGTTAGCTGCGAAGTTGTGTCCGACCCATCATGACCCTATGGACAACGTTCCTCCAGGCCTTCCTGTCCTCTACCATCTTCTGGAGTCCATTTAAGCTCACGCCTACTGCTTCAGTTACTCCATCCAGCCACCTCATTCTCTGCCGTCCCCTTCTTCTATTGCCCTGAATCTTTCCAAGCATTAGGCTCTTCTCCAGTAAGTCCTTCCTTCTCATTAGGTGGCCAAACTATCTGAGTTTCAACTTCAGGATCTGGCTTTCTAAAGAGCAGTCAGGGCTGATCTCCTCTAGGACTGACCGGTTTGATCGCCTTGCAGTCCAAGGGACTCGCAGGAGTCTTCTCCAGCACCGTAGTTCAAAGGCCTCAACAGTGAAGGGACCAACGGCAAAAAACATCCTGCATCCAAGAAGCCTCCACACCTATTTGAACTAGTCAGGTGAATCTGAGGGCACAGATAAATCTCCAAATGGCCTCAGTGACGCTCAGCCTTTTTTATGGTCCAATTTTTACTGCCATACATTGCAACTGGGAAGACCATAGCCTTGACTATACGCACATTTGTTGACAGGGTGATATCTCTGCTTTTTAGTGTGCTGTCTAGATTTGCCATGGCTTTCCTCCCAAGGAACAAGCGTCTTTTAATTTCTTGGCTACAGTCCCCATCTGCAGTGATCTTGGAGCCCAGGAAAATAAAATCTGTCACTACCTCCATTTCTTCCCCATCTATTTGCCAGGAATTGAGAGGGCCGGATGCCATGATCTTGGTTTTCTTAATGTTAAGTTCAAGACAAGTTTTGTACTCTCCTTCTTCATCCACAACAAGAGGCTCTTTAGTTCTTCTTCACTTTCTGCCATTAGAGTAGTATCATCTGCATATTTTAGGTTGTTGATATTTCTTCCGGCAATCTTAATTCCAACTTTTGATTCATCTAGCCCTGTCTTTCTCATGATGTGCTCTGCATATAAGTTAAATAGGCAAGGCGACAGTATACAGCCTTGCCGGACTCCTTTCCCAATTTTGAACCAATCAGTGCTTCCGTGTCCAGTTCTCACTGTTGCTTCTTGGCCTACATATTGGTTTCTCAAGAGACAAATAAGATGGTCTGTTATGCCCATTTCTTTAAGAACTTGCCACAGTTTGTTATGATCCACACAATCAAAGGCTTTAGCGTAGTCAATGAAGCAGAAGTAGATGTTTTTCTGGAACTCTCTAGCTTTCTCCATGGTCCAACGTATGTTGGCAATTTAATCTCTAGTTCCTCTGCCTCTTCAAAATCCTGCCTATACTTCTGGTAGTTCTCGATCCACATACTGCTGGAGTCTAGTTTGTAGGATTTTAAGCATAACTTTACTAGCATGAGAAATGAGTGCAATGGTGTGATAATTTGAACATTCTTTGGCACTGCCTTTCTTTGGAATTGGAATGTAAACTGATCTTTTCCAATCCTGTGGCCACAGCACTTTTACTGCATCATCTTTTAAGATTTTGAATAGCTCAGCTGGAATACTGTCACCTCCACTAGCTTAGTTGTTGCTCAGCTTTTCTAAGGCCCACTTCACTTCACATTCTAGGATGTCTGGCTCGAGGTCAGTGACCACCTCATTGTGATTATCAGTACGTTAAGCTCATAGTTCTTCTAATAGATGGTTATAGATTCAAAATAGTTTTCAAGAGTATTTACAAAAGATACTATTTTTTTTCTAGCATCAGCTAAATTGGACATATTACATTAAGAAAAATGTTTCTCATTTCTTTCCTGTTACCTTTATTGATTTCATTGCAGAGATGTTAACATAGGAATTAGATTATTTTGTTATCTAATTTTACCTTCCAAAAGACATAAGCAGATGAAAAATGTGAGGTTCTTTCCTCTTGGCTTTTTTGAATTAGCTGTTTTAGATTCTAAAAGTTTAGTTCCTAAAGAAGTAACCTTGTAAATAATTTTAATGTCCTCCTCTAGTGCAGGGTAGGCAACCTTTGTTCTTTTATGACTCAAGGACTTCAATTCCCAGAATTCAGCTCAGCTTGAAAACCTCTCTCTTTCCCCTCAGTGTGGCTGGCTCAGGATTTCTGGAAGTTGAAGTCCACAAGTCATAAAAAAGAGCCAAGAATGCCTCCCCTTGCAATAGGCTTTCGAAAGCCAATAGAGGGAGCTTTTTCTTTTTTTTTTTGCAAAAAAAAGGTGACGGAATGCCGTTTTGAGCGTTCTATGAGAAAAAAGCCCTGTTTGTGTGTGTGTGTATGTGTATATGTATGTGTGTGTATATGTATGTGTGTGTGTGTGTGTATATATATATATCTAAATAGTTAACAAGTATTTGACACATATATATATATATATATATATATATATATATATATATATATATATATATATATATATATATATATATATATATATATATATATATATATATATATATATATATATATATATATATATATATATATATATATATATATATATATATATGTTAAGTATTTGTCAAGGCTTTGTGAAAGCACCTTGCTAATTAACTATTTCATTCCTGCTTTGGCCTGTCTCAAGGCTTATCCACAGGATATAGTCAACTATGACAGCTCATTATTTGTGCAAATTATTCAAATTGCTAATAAAGAATTTTGGGAGGCTGAGATGGCCATTTCGAACTCTTTATGTTCTCATCAGTCAGTCATACCCTTTATCTGAGATTCGAACCTGGGCTGATTGTATATTAGGCAGTTGTTTTTAACTTGCTGAGCCACAGGTTCTTTCTCTCTTTTTATTAGCTAGAAGGCAAGGCTAAATATATGTTAAGTATTTGTCAAGGCTTTGTGAAAGCACCTTGCTAATTAACTCTTTCATTCCTGCTTTGGCCTGTCTCAAGGCTTATCCACAGGATATAGTCAACTATGACAGCTCATTATTTGTGCAAATTATTCAAATTGCTAATAAAGAATTTTGGGAGGCTGAGATGGCCATTTCGAACTCTTTATGTTCTCATCAGTCAGTCATACCCTTTATCTGAGATTCGAACCTGGGCTGATTGTATATTAGGCAGTTGTTTTCAACTGCCTAATATACAATCAGCCCAGGTTCGAATCTCAGATAAAGGGTATGACTGACTGATGAGAACATAAAGAGTTCGAAATGGCCATCTCAGCCTCCCAAAATTCTTTATTAGCAATTTGAATAATTTGCATATATATCTATATCTATCTATATCTATATCTATATCTATATCTATATCTATATCTATATCTATATCTATATCTATATCTATATCTATATCTATATCTATATCTATATCTATATCTATATCTATCTATATCTATATCTATCTATCTATATCTATATCTATATCTATATCTATATCTATATCTATATCTATATCTATATCTATATCTATATCTATATCTATATCTATATATATCTATATATCTATATCTATATCTATATCTATATCTATATCTATATCTATATCTATATCTATATCTATATCTATATCTATATCTATATCTATATCTATATCTATATCTATATCTATATCTATATCTATATCTATCTATCTATCTATCTATCTATCTATCTATCTATCTATATATATATATATATATATATATATATATATATATATATATATATTTCAAATGTTAACTATTTAGATTACCTTGCTAGGCCCCAAACATGGGGCAAATCTTTATTTCCTGTTTTCAGCCTATCTTGATGGCCATCGAACAGGCTGTAGTCACACCGGACAGTTCATATATTTGGGTAAATTACTAACAAAGAATTAAAGGGAAACTGAAATGCATTTCTGACTCTTTAGTCTTCATCAGTCAGCTATACCCTTCTGAGATTCGAACCTGGGCTGATTGCATATTAGGCAGTGTTATTTGCCTCTTAAGCCACAAGGTCTCTCTCGCTCTGTTAGCTTTTTTTTTTTTTTTGCAAGGGAAGATATGTTTCAAATGTTAACTATTTTAGTCTTTTATACTTTATATTCAAACTGCAGAAGGGAAGAATAAGAATAAAGCCAATGCCTTGTGATTCGGAGGTATTATTAATAATAATAATATATATTCATTATGTATTGGTCAGATGTAAAGGTAGACCCAGTGGTGAGATTCAAACAATTTAACAACCAGTTCTCTGAAAGGGGGGAGGCAGGGGGTGCTGCCATGAGGCAGGTGGGGGAGGGGGCAGCTACCCCATGCTCCCTGCTTACCATGCCGAAGGGCCCCCGCAGCCAGGCCTATCATGCTCCGACACCTGTCACACCTCATCTGTTCAGTAATGACTTCTTCCACTTTCTCCTTCTCCCTCCTCCTTTGAACAACCCTTTGCTCCCAATGCTGCTTTTTCAGTCCCAGATCTCAGTTTGTCCAGAGCCTGTGCAGAGGGTCTTTGGAAACAAAGCTCCACAGCGATTGGGTGGGGTGGGAACCATTCCCTTTGCTTTTGGACCGCCTCTGAAATGGGCTGGATGTAGTGGCCCGAGGATGCCAATTTGGCTTTGCAACAAACAAGGGAATTGGGGGCACGTGAATGCACGCCAGTCTGGTATCTCAAAACACTGGGGTTTTTCCCTGCTGCCGGATTTTCGCTGCCATACTATTTCTTTTTCTTTAAAGATTGCTTAATGCAGAATGCGTATATTTCCCATTCTGCATCAAGTAAACTTTAAAGAATCTTAAACAGTATGGCAGTGAAAATCTGGCAGCGGGGAAAAAGAAACCTGGTCTCATGCACAGGGAATCTGTACCACCCACTTCCCCCTGTGCTTCTGCCTGCACATTCAACCTGATAAACCTCATTTCTAGCCAGGTGATCGATTTAGCAAAGGAAGAGGAGGCGGGTGGTGCAGATTCCCTGTGCATGAGAAGTTGGCAAAGGAGGAAGCAAGGGACAGCCCCAGTGGCAAGAAGGGCTGCTGAAAGAAGTGGAGTCTGTGTGTATGCCTGCCTTGCTTTAGTCAGCCCTGCTCTCCATGGTACACTACAGCTGATCTGAGGCATAGAGAGCACAGCTGACAGGTGAGCGCATAGCAGGCGCGCATGAGGAGGAAGGCAATTGGCAACCCCAGTGGCAAGAAGGGCTGCCCAAAACAGTGGAATCTGTGTGTATGCCTGCTACAAGCTCACCCATCAGTCATGTTGGCTTCTGGTTATGAGTTTCTTTGCCTTTAGGTGTTTTCAGATTTGTTGCTTGATTATCTTTTCCAGAATCTTCCCTGGTATTGATGTAATAATATACAACACAAGTGCTATAATAACATATGCTCTCTCTTTCCCCATATATATATAAATAGTATATGTGTGTCTGTGTAATATATGTATACACACACACACACACACACACACACAGTATATTTGTGTGTGCATGTGTGTTATTCTACTACTTGTGTTTTAAATATTGTTATTACTATGATAATTGCAGATTTTGAATGGAATTGAGATATTAACTTTCATACTTTATTAATCTCAATATTTATCTGGACATTTTACGCATGGTATTTACTGCACAAATGCAAATATAGCTGTTTAGCTTTTTAAAAATACATCTTGAATCATTTGATATAATTCTTGCTTGGAGGCATATTATTTGCTGGAAATCATATTATGATTTTGTCAAAATTCTCTAGAGAGGAGCATGGCAATAACTTTTTTTCTTTTATTTCTTTAAAAGCTTTTGATCCCTGGATAGAGAATTTGAGCATGTTAAGAGATGTTGTGCTATATTTCCTATCAATATAGTTTTATTTTATTTTATTTTATTTTTAAAAAAATTGTATTGGCTTGTACTGATAAGAATATGACTGCAATCATTTCTGAAGGATCTCTATTCCTGATTTTGATTTAGTATTACATGCATACCTAAGGATCAATATTTTTGCCTTTTTCCCAATACATGCCAAATGGAATAATTATCCAGCTATGTAGTCCTAGGAATACAAATTGAAAAGACAATATAGAAAGCAAAGGTTCTCACAATAAATAATGCAATAAATATAGGTTGGATTTAAATGAAGCTATTATAATTCAAATGAAGCTATTATAAAGAAGTAGCTACCTATTTTAAAATATAGTTTCTCAAGTGCAAATGAGTTTTAGGTCCTAATTAAGAAATACATTTCATCTTGTTTGGATTATTTCACAATTCAATGGATTTTTTAAATTTAAAAATGATATCAAATAAAACATTTGTCAACATTCAGCTAGAGAATCCAAATAAAACTCCAGGTTCATTCCGTTTCCAAAAATCTTACTGTTTATTGAATGCACTGCATAGTAATGTTGAAGCAAACCTAGCTCTGAGGTTCCAACACCAATTCATAGTCTTATAAAGTAATTTTCCCAGCCAAACCCCCACCGTCTTATGTAGTCCATATAAGCAACTCCAATTTGTTACGGGAACCATCTGTTTCAAATCCACATCTGTTATGGTGTTCTTGAAATTTTCAGGCTTTCACAGTCTTCAGCGGAATCATAGAAGTTTTGTTTCTCCATCTAACCCACTCAAAAGTAACATTCCCCACCCCTTATTCCAAAGGCAAGTTGAAACGCAGAGGCACGTAGCTGCCAAAGTTTTACCTTGACAACATTTTTGTCAAGGTAAAATTTTTGTATATGCTTCTTGTTTAAATAAGGAAATTGTTAAGCTATGTCTTTTGCTCAGCTTTTTTAAAAAATTTAAACAAGAATGTGGGATAGCTATAAAAATGGTACCTATTTGATAACTACATTGCTTTACAAAAATAGGCCATAATTATTCCCAATTCAAGAAGTAATTTCTCTTAGCAATTTTTGAATATGTCAATAACCCAGTTCACATATCACCTAATCACATCTCCAGCACTTTTTGTACTGCAATTCACTATATTTAAACAAATAGAATGGCATACTAGTTTTATATTGCTTGCTTTGGATGTATCACTCCTCTGACTGTCATAGCATAATAACCAATGGCATTTAATTTCAGCTTTATTTTCTGAGTTGCAATTGATGCAAAAGAAGTTGAGCTGAAATGGCTAATAAAAATGTCCTATAATGCCAGTGGGTAAAATAATCCTCACATCATCAATAGCTTTTCCAACATTTATACTATTTTTCTTCTGATGATAATATTTGCTTTCCTCCAGGAGTCAATTGCAGAAAATCTTGGATGTCTACTGGGCAAAGCCTACTGATTAT
This sequence comes from Vipera berus, assembly GCF_964194415.1. NCBI lineage: Eukaryota > Metazoa > Chordata > Lepidosauria > Squamata > Viperidae > Vipera > Vipera berus. The sequence continues at coordinate 44,241,681 of NC_138206.1, read as the reverse complement.
TCTAAATTACATGGTGCTTTTGTGATGTGCATTTCTATGTTCCATCTATAATAGATCAAAATTGACAGATACTTATGATTGAATTCATAGTACTCTTATTATTCAATGGGCAAGGGTATGTTATTATAGCAATTGATGAATTAACCCTTGCAGAATGACTCAGAGTAAAATCCTATAAACATTTCAGGATTTTAATTTGCCCGATATCAACTTTGCAATTGAGTAACCACTTTTAGTGGGTAAATAAGGAATTAAGGATATTTATATTAATACATTTTTACAATGACTTTGCACTCATATTCTTTTTATTTATTAGTAGAGAAATCACAGGTTTAGGAACAAAATGTAACATTTTATGGTCTGTGTTGCATACATTAGCACAGCTAAATAATGTTTTAGAATATTATCCTATCTTATCCTATCCTATCCTAACCTAACCCTTTTATCTCTACTCAAATTCTAGGACTAGATAAATGCATCATTACTAAAAGAATATAATGAATTATGTACATGGTGAGGAAATCTCTCTTTCCTTTTAATTACTTCGGATATTCAGAAACAGATGGAAATGTCGTACTTCATACTATAGAATAAATAAACTAGCTGATTGTGTGAGAAAATATTTATATATGAACTTTTAGAAATTCTGAATAGTGAATAAAGTGCCAAATGACTGATGCACAACAAATGTTATCTTTAAAATAGAGGGCAAAAAAGTAAAATTCAGTATAGTACAGCCAGTCAGTCTGATACACACATTTAGGGACATTTGAGACTTTATCCCAAGCAAGCTAATTTAAGAAACTTGAAAACAAGGAAGCATTTACCAGAAAATGCAAATGCTTTTAAAGTCTTATTTCATTTTTAATCAACTTTCAAAAACTACTACTCTCTTTAATTATGAGCACCTCATCTAAGAAGGATTCAGAGAAACGAACTGATTCATATAAAGACAGATTTAAAGAACTAGGAATATTTGGCTTTGAGAAAATTAACTGAAGGCAGATACGATAATACTCTTCAAATACGTGAAAAAAATATTTCATAGGAAAAGGTCATAACTTTTTAACTCTTAATCTAGAATTCTGGACGAGGAACAATGGATCTGAATTTTAAAAAGCATAGAATTTGATGGAATGTTAGAGGATGAAAAACTTCCTAACTGTAAAATGAGTTGGACAGTTTGACAGAGAGGCTCTGCTTTATTGGATGCATTCCAGCAGAGGCTAGGCAGATAGCACTCTGGACTGATGGAATTTGAATTTCCACTCTGAGTAGGAAACTGAACTTGATGACTGGATTTGATGTATTAAACTGTCCCTTTCAGTTCTCTAAGTCTATGCAAATCGATGGGAAAAATATTTTTAAATACAGGGTACTCATATGTCTTTGAAATATATTTTGAGTTATAAAGCTTCTAGTTGCATCTATGAAAAACCAAATTTACAAATATTTAGCAAGTCCCAGAAATGTTGATATATAAAAATGGTTCCCAATTAGCAAAATATCCTTTACATCAGAATAATTGATTCTACACTTCACACTGTACTTTCTAGACAACTTGATAACATATTTATGGATTTATAAGCTCATTGCCCAGAGAATGTCTTTAATTACATGAAAATAATAGAGTAAATCTGATCAGGATACCATGTGATACTTATTGAATGAACAATCTATAACTATTTAAAATTCCCACATATCCAGATGACAGATTTGAACACCCAACTAGATTTTAATAAGAGATTAATGTATGTCTGGACTTCACTCTGGAAATTCTTGGAATAATATTTGTTCTGAATTGACTTTCTTTTCCTGTATATGATAGTGAATTGAAGAAATATTAAGCAAGTACCATATTACAGGCATTGAGAATAGATGTATCAGTTAAACTATAATTAATATCATAGTTAAGAATATTAATGATCCTTGGAATCTTTAAATTTACTGGTCAATTATTGTAACCCAAATCAATAACAGAACAAACAAGATTTGCAATAGTGAATTCCTGACTACGATTTACCTGTGGAGTGAGTGGACTATTAATTACAGTAACAAATATTTAGAGTATGAAATACAAGGGATATTCATATAGCTTGCTATAATATTATCTGCATATGTCTATGAAGTTTCTCAATGATCCAGGTCATGGTTGCCCCAAATGTGCTTTTTTCTGAAAAGCCACTGGACTTTCTTTTGTTTTTTTCTTTGAAAATGTTTTGCTTCTCTTCTAAAAAGCTGTATTGTGCCATGCATTTGTGAAGTGGTTGTTTTGTTTCCTCAAAGCATGTGTCTTGCTGCATTCTATTGCATATACCACATTGCTCAGTTTGTGTCTGGGTGTTTTGTCCTTGGGGTGGACAAGCTTCTGCAATAATATAATCCTGAGTTTAAATACAGGGTTGGGCTTATACATTGTGTCGGCTGAAAATCCTCCTGAGATTTTCAGATATTCCTGCCATGTGTGAAATGACAACGTTGCTCCATTTGTTATTCTCTTTTTTGTCTGTATTGAAGGAGCTCTTGGTGGATCATTTTGTGGATCTGAAGGCTCAGTTAGGATAACCACAAGTTCCTTGGTGTGTTTTTGTTCTTTCTTCTTTTTGCTCTTTGCTGCTGGGCAAACTTTTGCTAGTAATTAGAATCCTATCCCATGGGGCTGAAGGTTGAAGTCCAGTTGCCTTTTGGAAAAAGCACCTTTGGGATTATTATTTTTTAATCTTTGCATTTATTTCTCAAACTTACTTAGAAAGAAACAGCAGCTATTGGAATAACATAATATCAGGAACATTGATCTCAGAAATTGTGAGGTCATTTTTGCTGGAAGGTTTTACAAGTTTGCTTTAATTTACCTAGCTGTTTGATTCATTGACTTAGAACTTTTGCCCAGAAAAGCAAGCAGGTATAAAACAGAAACTTCACTGCATAAGCACAAGGTGAAATACAACTAAGGTTATTTTCATGTCTACAACTACAAATGCTGCTGCCAGACTGATGCCTATAAAGCTCTGTCTATTTTCTGCCTAGTCATTTTCTGTAGTTGTCAGATACCAGAAATGATGTCTCTGGTAGTTCTGTGTCATAATTAAAGTGCCAGAGTCAATAGAGAATCCTTTACTTTTAGCATTCAACTTTGAACAGTACCTGCCAATAAACTGTAACTTACAGTACTTCTATAATCTTTTTAGTCACTTTGAATCAATTTGTTCAAAATAATGACAATGTCAGTATCTTTGGTTCTATTTCATATTGCGCCTATTTATTGAATTTTTCTCATCTTTATTTCACATATAGATTAGAAGCAGCTGAACTGAATATTGTTTATGGAGTTTGTTTTGCTCACTGAATATGGAATGTTTAGAGTTTACTGATGTGGAAGAAGCTTTTCTATGATAATTTTTTGCATAGCTGACATTATTTTAAGAATCATCAGAATGATTTGACTGCATCACTTTTCAAGAGAATCAGAGAATCAAAGTGCAGTAAAGACCCAAGTGGTTATTTCAGTAAATGCTAAAATCTTGCAACACACACACACACACACACACACACACACATACACACACACACACACACACAGAGAGAGAGAGAGAGAGAGAGAGAGAGAGAGAGAGAGAGAGAGAGAGAGAGAGAGAGAGAGAGAGAGAGAGGATGTAATGTTCAAATTATTTATATTTTCTACTTAATATTAATATGTACCAACATCTGATGTAGGGATTTATTTATTTCATTAATTATTTCATTTATATAGCTGCCCATCTTGCTGCCCATCTTGCTACTGTGGGTCTGGGTAACTAAGAAGAAATTAAACAACAGAAAACAATTGTTTTCTGGGATGACAGAGAAGGTATGTCTGCTAGGCCTCACAAGATGACATTATATGGCTTTTTGAGCCTGTTGATCATGTCACTTCTTGTGGGACAAACAGAAGAAATATGAGAATGGTGGTCCCACAAATAATCTGGGTCATTTTATGAGAAAGCTATAAAGCTATAAACCTTGAATTACACTTGGAAGCTCATTGGAAGGCGGTGCAGCTTATGAAGCAATCATCTTATATGAATGTATTCTGAAACATAGAGAACAGTAAGTGCCATCACATTCTGGACCAATTTCTATTTGAATATTCTCCAAAGGCAGTCCTGTGCATAAAACATCCAAGTTGGATGTGACTAAGGCATGAGTTACCATAAGAACAGTTTCTTGTTCTAGAAATGGGCTTAACTGGTGCACACAATCTACACAGTGACCCTTCTAGGCTCAATTGCAACCTGTCCCTAGAGCAGGAGTCGTAAGTCTACAATGACTCACAAGTGTGGTGACTCTGTGTGATGGACTACAATTCTATTCAAAAGTAAGCAAAGAAAGTCTGACAGTATGGGAAGCTTCAAAATGAACCACTACTTAGACTTGCGATGTTTAAGCTAAAGCCTGTTTTTCCCCATCAAAATGGCTATAGTCTACAGAAATAACCTTGAAAGCATCAATTGGTTAACTCAGGGCAGAAATTTATACTGATGATAATGTAAAGCTTTTCCCTGTCCAGTTGTTCCAACTCTAGGGAACAGTGGTCATCTCCATTTTCTAGACAAGAGAACCAGCATTGTCCAAAGACATTTCTGTGTCACATAGCCAGCATGACTGTATTATATGTAAATAGTTCCATTTAATGTATTAACTCTAATTCTCTAAAACTATAATGTGAGGTAAAGTATTTGACAGCCGAACACGCGGGAGTTTTGACAGCTGTCAAAACTCCCGACTATACGCAGGTGCACCGGTTGACAGCTCTCAGCTGTCAAAGCAACACAAGCTGCCCAGCCACGAGGAACCGAGCTGTCAGACGTTTCGCGAAGCTGATTGGAGCGGAAAGCAAAGCGGGAAAAGACCGGCCGCTGATTGGTCCAGACGACCGGTTACAGACTATAAAAAGCCGAATGTCTCTGTTATCTGTTGCTCTGTTCTAATAAATCTGTTGAGGTTACCAGCTGTCTTGAGTGGTCTGTCCAGCCACTTCACTGGCGACGAGGGTGGGATCCGCTTCCCAGAGCTGAAGTCACGGCCAGGAAGAGAGTTCCAGGCCGGCGGAGCTAGTCACTGGAAGTTTTAACTTCCATCGCGAAGCGGACCACCGGACCCAGACAGCATGGCCAATTTCGGACGAGTGAGGGAATTCGACACCCGCCACCCGGAGCGATGGGAGTCGCATCTGGGGCAGGTCGAGGGATTCCTCCTCGTCAGCAAAATTACGGACGACAGAGCCAAAGCCGCAGCGCTCCTCTACATCAGCGGTCCACCCGTCTATGATGCCGCTGTAAGGCTCTTCAGCCCCGTGCCGATCACTGAGGTTCCATACACCGAGCTCATCGACCGGCTCAACAAACACTACATGCCGGCCCGCTCGGAACTGTACTGGCGGGTACAGTTCGCCCAGCGAAGACAGCGGCCGGATGAAGCTGCGAACGACTTCATCGCAGGAGTCCGGCACGCCGCGCGGAGCTGCAACTTTCCTGACCTAGAAGATCGGATCCGGGACCAAGTGGTCATCGGGTTGAGGGACGAACGCCTCAAGAAAAAAATCACGTCTAAACCTGATATGACTCTCGCCGAGGTCTCCCGGGAGATCTTGGCATATGAAGACAACCACAGGAAGACCCTCGCCCGAACTACGGCGGAACCCCAAGGAAGCGTCCATCAGGACGAAGCGTCCTTCAGTGACGAAGAATCCATAGACCTGACAGACACCGACGCAATACAACGCCGGATGGAGAGAAGGCAAAATAGACGAAGTGACAACAACGACCATCCTAAACCTAGAAACATCATCCCAGCTCAAAGAGAACAACGCAACAACTGTGCCAGCTGCGGGGGCAACCATGCCCGGGCCAACTGCCGGTTCCGGAGCGCAAAATGCCACAATTGTGGTAAGACTGGCCACATTAAACCCGTCTGCCGAAGCCGTCCCCGAGACAACCTGCACGAAGTGGAGGCTAACCCCCCAGGTACAGTCACCCTCCGAGCCAGTAAGGAAAAGTCCCCAGAAGGGTTAGTGGAGGCGGTAGACAGAGTGCACTACTTAAGCCCTAAGGTAAAAATTAAAACAAAGCTTCAGGGAGTCTACTGTGACATGGAGGTAGACTCAGGTTCAGCAGTATCCCTAATTTCGTTAAAAACGTACAGGGAAATCTGCCGGCGCAGTAAAAAAGCAATACTGTTAGAACCCCCACAGGTTCAGTTAGCGGACTACCAGAAGACGCCAATACAGCTCAAGGGGAAAGCCAAGGTTTGGGTGGAGTATAAAAAATTCAAGGGGCCCCTAGAGGTAATAGTCACCCAAGGGGATCGCACTAATCTAATAGGGTTAAATTGGTTTAGCCCCTTAGGCATTGCCATTACTGGCGTCAACACAGTGCAAACTTCAAACCTCGAGGCCGTCTGCAGAAAATATGCAGACGTCTTCGATGGTTCATTGGGCAAATATACAGGTCCTCCTATCGCCCTTAACTTAAACCCCGCCATACAACCTGTCCAAATTAGGGCCAGGAGGGTTCCCTTCGCCCTCAAACAAAAAATTGAGGACGAACTGGAACGCCTTGTCAAGCTGGGAGTTTTAGAACCTACTGACGGGGGCAGCTGGGAAACCCCCATCGTAACCCCTGTAAAACCTAATGGGCAAATTAGATTGTGCGCTGATTATAAAGCGACCCTAAACTTAGCGCTCAACGCTCACTCTTACCCCATTCCAGCGGTGAGAGACGTCCTCGCCTCCATCCGCTCCGGCGCCATTTTTGCAAAATTAGACCTCATGCAGGCGTACTTGCAATTGCCTGTGACCGATGACACCGCGGTCGCCCAGACAATTGTCACACACCGTGGAGCATTTAAAGTGACAAGACTGCAATTTGGCATTTCGGCAGCCCCGGGCATATTTCAAAGCATCATGGAAAAAACCTTAAAGGGAATCCCCGGGGTCTCCCCTTACTTTGACGATGTACTCATCGCCGGAGAAACAGAAGCCATTCTAGCTGACAGATTGTCAGCTGTGCTAGAGCGGTTCAGAACTGCCAGGTTTAAACTAAAGAGAGAAAAGTGTTCCATAGGAGTTCCCTCTACGGAATTCCTCGGGTACAAAATTGACGCCCAGGGCATCCATCCTACCAACGACAAACTTAAAACTATTCAAGCAGCCCCCAGCCCCAAGAACAAACAAGAACTTCAGGCGTTTTTAGGGCTATTAAATTTCTATCACGCCTTCCTTCCCCACAAGGCTACAATAGCAGAACCCCTACATAGATTATTAGATAAGGGCAACCCTTGGACCTGGACAAGAGCACATGAAAATAGTTTCCAGTCACTTAAGAATATCATTTGCAAAAGCTCCACTGTCACCCTATTTAAGGAGGACGCCCCTGTCTGCATCGCTTGCGATGCGTCCCCGTACGGAATAGGAGCCGTCTTGAGCCACCTGGACCAGGACGGCACTCAAAGACCTATCGCATTTTATTCCCGGACCCTGACTAAAATGGAAAGAAATTACGCTCAAATTGATAGGGAGGCACTGGCCATCGTCGCCGGGGTAAAAAAATTTCATGACTACCTGTATGGTAGACCTTTCACTATCTTCACAGACCACAAGCCCCTATTAGGCATATTTACCTGGGACAAAACAACCCCTCAAATATTATCCCCTAGAATCCTGCGCTGGTCCACCTTTTTATCAGCATACTCCTACAAATTAGTATACAAGCCAGGCAGGGAACTAGGACATGCAGACTGTTTAAGCAGGCTTCCTATACAATACCAGGACCCAGACCCAGCCCCCGCTGGCAACATACTTGCTATCGCTGAATTACCAGAATGCCCCCTCACAGCAAAAATCATTGCTGACAACTCCGCTAAGGATAAAACTCTTAGCAGGGTCCTGCGATGGGTCACAACAGGATGGCCACATAAGTGCCCAGAGGAAATGTTCCGGCCCTTTTTTACCAAACAATTAGAACTAACATCACACTTAGGTTGCCTATTATGGGGAAACAGGGTGGTGATACCACACAAAAACATACAACAAACATTAAAAACCCTTCACGAAGGACACCCGGGAATGGTAAAAATGAAGCTACTTGCTAGAAGCTATGTGTGGTGGCCAGGGATCGATAAGGACATAGAAGAACACGTAGGGGGATGCTACACTTGCCAATTAACCAGAAGCGAGCCGCCCCACGCCCCAGTCCACAAATGGGAAACTACAAAAAACCCATGGTCCCGCATCCATCTAGATTTCGCTGGACCAATACGAGGGCAGAATTTCTTAATAATTGTTGATAGTTATTCTAAATGGCTCGAGGTGATACCCCTTAATAAAATTACAACGAACTCCACTATACAAGCACTTAGAAAAGTTTTTGCAACACATGGCCTTCCTGACGTCATAGTTTCTGATAATGGCCCACAATTCACTTCTCGTGAATTTCAGATGTTCGCTTCGAGGAACTGTATTAGACTGGTGACGTCAGCGCCCTTCCACCCATCGACTAATGGCATGGCAGAAATAATGGTAAGGTCCACCAAAGAGGCACTTAAAAAATTTATAAAAGGAAACTGGCACCGGCGACTCAGCCAATTCCTCCTGGCCCAACACACCACACCTGGCACCACCACAGGGAAAACACCAGCAGAGCTACGATGGGGCAGGAGGCTAATAACTAGGTTAGATCGATTGCACCCAGATAGAACATCAAATGACCAAGAACCACCAACACCATCACCACGAACCTTTTCACCGGGCCAAACCATCTGGGCCAGGAGTTACACCGGCAACCAAAAATGGATACAAGGGGTCATAATAAAACAAACAGGACCCATCTCATACCTAATTCATTCAGACACACAAGGACAACTGCGGCGACACGTCGATCAGCTACGGAACCGCAAACCACAAAACACACCCCCACCAACCCAACAACCCTTTATACCCCCCTTCATACCTGACGACCCGCCCCCAACTTCCGACGAGGCTAGACCACAACTACCGCAGGAGGAAGGGGAGCCTGAAAATGAGATACCCCCTCGTCGATCCAGCCGAACGAAGAAAGCACCTGCCTACCTACAGGACTATGAATGGGGAGGCAGCAACAAACAAACACACGGGGGTGAAAACAATCCGGGGGAAGGGTAAGGGGTGTATTATATGTAAATAGTTCCATTTAATGTATTAACTCTAATTCTCTAAAACTATAACGTGAGGTAAAGTATTTGACAGCCGAACACGCGGGAGTTTTGACAGCTGTCAAAACTCCCGACTATACGCAGGCGCACCGGTTGACAGCTCTCAGCTGTCAAAGCAACACAAGCCGCCCAGCCACGAGGAACCGAGCTGTCAGACGTTTCGCGAAGCTGATTGGAGTGGCAAGCAAAGCGGGAAAAGACCGGCCGCTGATTGGTCCAGACGACCGGTTACAGACTATAAAAAGCCGAATGTCTCTGTTATCTGTTGCTCTGTTCTAATAAATCTGTTGAGGTTACCAGCTGTCTTGAGTGGTCTGTCCAGCCACTTCAATGACTATATGCCAAGGCACACAGAATGCTGTTATCTTCCTACCAAAATGCTACCCATTAATCTATTCACATTTGCATGCTTTCAGATTGCTAGGTGGGCAAGAGCTGAAGCAAGTAACAGGAGCTCGACATGTCATCCAGTGCTTGGGTCTCAAATCTGGGCTGTCAACTTTCCAACTCAGCATCTTTGACCAGCTCAGCATTTAACTGCTATTGTACTCCAGTATTAATGATACTTCACCCCATAATAGCCTATAACTTCCTGTACATGTTAAATAGGGACCACTCCGGTGGGAAGGTAACAGCGTTCCGTGCGCCTTTGGCGTCTAGTCATGCCGGCCACATGACCACGGAGATGTCCTCGGACAAGCGCTGGCTCTTCGGCTATGAAACGGAGATGAGCACTGGCCCCTAGAGTCGGAAACGACTAGCACACACCTTTACCTTTACCTTTTTACATGTTAAATAAGAGCAGGAAGAGGCTAGAGCCCTGAGGCACCTCACAGAATGGGGGCTTCAATTATGATGTTTCCTCACATCTAATAGAAACTTAGAACATTTGGAAATATCCTCATTTAAATAAGAACAAAGAGCATAGAATGATAGAGTTGGAAGGGACCTTGGAGGTCTCCTAGTCCAATTTCCTGCTCAAGCAGGAGACTATACCATTTCAGACAAACAGTTATCCAGTATCTTTTTGAAAGCCTCTAGTCAGATTTATAATTATTTTAGCACTGTCTGCACTACAAATCATCTTTTATACTGCAGTTTTTCAGTTAACCCAGTTCATCAGACTTCTTTACACTCTAGTTCCGGATTTTAGCTATTATTAAATGTATCATAAAGCATCCTGAACAATATTTTTGTATTAATTTTTCAGACACTGACTAAGGCTGCTCTATATTTTTAATGTATAGGTTATTCTATCACTATCCCTTGTCAACATATCACTGTATTCCCTGCATCATAATATGCTTCTTTTTCTCTTACTTATACCAAATGAGTCTAAATGCACAATAAAACCTGATTAGCTCCTTCAATTTACTGGAGGCCTTAATGGAACCTCTAATGAATACTGGCTGTTTATTATTTGTGCAATGGAAAAGGCTATCCAGATGTCAAGCCTTCTGGTTGCTATTTTCTCACTTGCAACTGGTTAATACAGCTGGACGATTTAAAGCAATGGGGAAATAACCGATGCAACTCTTAGAGAAGAATCACTAACTTGTGGCTAAGGAATGCTAGTTAGTTAGAATGCCAAGAAACCTGAACCATTTTATCCTCAATACAGATTAGCCAAACAGTCCTGACTTTATTTTTTTAAAAAAATTATTTTTATTTTATTCAAATACAAATAATACACATAATACATATAAATCTAAATTAAAATTAGTATAAAAATACAAATATTACAGTGCACTCACCCCCCTGGAGACCATTTTTATTATATTTCTTCTCATATAACAACTAACAATATACAATATATTCCAATTGTGCCCTTATCCCCTCCAAAACAATATATATTCTTGAGCAGGTTTATTCCCTTTGCCTTCCACCAAGACTGTTTTTATAAAATCATCCCATATTTCATTATAATTATTTACTTTAATCATCCCTTTTAAAAAAAATAATTGCTGTTAATTTATCATTTTTTGCCATATTCCATATTTCATTATGCCACTAATTTCTTTGAATAACTCAATTCCATCTCCAATATTTAACCATCACTAATCTAGCTGCCATTATCAAATTTACAATAATTTTCTTTTTTGCTTCATTTATATCTTGTTTTTCCACCAGTAACAGTAATGCAATCCTCGGTGACATATCTAAATTCTCTAATTTCCCTAAACACCATGCCCCATATCTTTTGTGCGCTATCACAATCCCACCACATATGTTTATATGTTCCAATCTCTTTCTCGCACCTCCAGCAAATATTTGTATATTTAACATCTATTTGACTTAATTTACGCTTTGTTAGGTACCGCCTCCATATCACTTTATTTCCATTTTCCTTAATTCTGACATATTCTTATATACTCTTCTGTTCCAAATATTTTTCCAATCTTTATCGTTTATTTCTCCTAAATCTGTTTACCAGATTAATTTTAAATCTTTTGCCTGATATTCTAGTTCAAGTTAATATTCTGTATATTTCCCCAATTCTTCCTTTACCTATATAGTCTTCATTTTCCTCACTTTCTTTTATAATAATTTCAAATTTTGTTAACTATCTTTCACCTTGATTTTTTCTTCCATTTTGATCCATTTCTCTAATTGTATTAAATTCAACCAATTTAATTTAGTATCTAATAAAACATTCTTTAATTGTATTATATTCTTTATCTTGTTCTTCCAGTCTTCCCATTTATATATCTGATTTTTTTAAAATTTACTAATCCAGACCTGACTTTAGTCCCTTTATTCTAGGGGTGTCAAACTTGCTACGTCACGTGATGTGTTGTGATATATCATGACTTTCCCCCCCTTGCCGAAGCTGGGGTGAGCGTGGCTTTCATGTGACACATCCGGCCCATGGGCCGGCAGTTTGATACCCTCCTATATTCTAACACCTTGTCAGCTTACTGTGTTTACAATGAATTGCATTGTTAAACATAACACCTGAGGTAATGACAGAGTATACATATGGAATTCTGTTTGTGATGATCCCTTGGTAAGCAGTTATAATGGTCACCAAGCAATAACTGCTTGTTTGTTTGTTTTTTAAGAATGGATAATAGCAACTATATTCCTAAAATTCATACATAATCATATGGTACATCAAAAATTATTTTCTGGAAGCTGCAGCCAGCACAATACTAAGAATAAAGTACAAACAGAGTGGAATGAAGTATTTATAACAGCAGAACAGGTGGGTTTTTCAGTAATTATGATAATGCTAATAACTAATGGAAAAGAATAATTGGCACAGAGAAGGCAATTGGGGTTGAGATGCTGAAAACAGGCAGGCATATACCAAGAGATAAAAGTCTCTTCTATGTTAATTGAAAATAATGGAAGAGCAGCAGGGAAAGGTGTACATGAGTACACCTTAAACTGGCAATTTTCAGTAGACAAAGTGATTTATATTAGCATAATCAAGTTACACTGAATTTTTTCTACTGAAGAATCCAACTGGCATACTTCCATGTAAGATTTTATTTTTCCTTGTGGAAAATCACAGTTCTAGATGCATAATTAATTTAAAATTGAATGAAATAAGTCAATAGAAGTAATCTAGAGAGGTTAATTTTGAATTAATTCATTTGGTCTTGGACTGAAAAGATGGATGAGAATGGATTTTACACTAAATGAAGACTAAACAAGAAAGGAAAGACAGAGATAACACAAAAGAAGACTATAAATAGGAAAAAAGTTAATAAGAGACATTTTGTATATTTTCTTTGCTTCTAAGTAATTTCTAAGCCAAAGTGAATAAACAGACACTCTGACAAATCATATAACTATAAGGCTATCCAAACCTTCTATTTGGAAATTAGATCTATAGTTAACATTAAATAATCAGATAAGACGCTCCCGGGGAGACAGAGAGAGAAAGAGAGAGAGAGAGAGAGAGAGAGAGAGAGAGAGAGAGAGAGAGAGAGAGAGAGAGAGAGAGAGAGAGAGAGAGAGAGAGAGAGAGAGAGAGAGAGAGAGAGAGAGAGAGAGAGAGAGATCTAGTGTAATATGTATTACAGTAGATATATTGTTCCAAGAAATAGAGAGAGAAAGAGAGAGAGAGAGAGAGAGAGAGAGAGAGAGAGAGAGAGAGAGAGACCTTGCTACAACATAACAATTGAATTTTTACATACTCAAAAGCTAGTTTTGAATATTTTTTTAAAAAATGGAGTTGTGATTTATAATGTTTAATTATATTATTTTATTAATCATATCAAAAAAGGGAAATGCATTAAATAAATATTAAAACATAATATTAAATAACAATTTAATCCAAAGTAATAAACACTAGTATTAATGAACACTACAAGCAAAAAGCATAAAAGAGCAATGCTGTAGAAATAAAATAATATATATAAACACAATGAACTAATATCCAGTCAAGTAGATCAGTTACTCCAGCTAGCTGTCATATGGTATTTCATTTTATTTACTACATAATGTAGCTTTTCAATATGTAGGTAATATGTAGGTAATGATATATTTATATATATTTATCAATTCTTACTTTTCTCATTATATGGTTAATTTCAGCCTCTGAATCTAAGTTACATTAAAGTAATTTTCCTTTTACATTAAAGAACAATAAATGTGAATATAAACCATTGGTTAATCTTTGATGCAAAACAGGTATGAATTTCTTGTATCAATGATGTGTAGTAAATATATTAACTGTTGGAAATCTAGGAGGCATCAATCATGGCTAATACTGACAATATGAGCAGAATTGGACAGGCTAGTATTTCATGGACCACCAGAAAATACAAAAATGCCTTTTATTTATTTTATTTAGCATTGCAGAATAAGATGTCAAACTAAAACAAAATGTATGGACAAAGACAGAAAGGTTTGGTATTACCCCTCACAGAGGGATTGTTGGTGAAGATGATGGAAGCTACTGAGAGAGCTAAATTGAGTTCTTTGATCAGAGAAAAGACAATATCTGTTTATTACTGAATAGCAACTCCTTATAGACTTTTTTGCATGAAACTGAAAAAACTGGAAAAAATTCACTTTTGATGATTGTACAGGCTTGATTATAGAAATAGGAAAGTTATGTTGTAACCATAAAATAAGAGATTAATTTATACTTATACTTCAAAGAGCTGTAAAGATCAGAAGCCACTTCTTTTTATATATTTTTTTCTTTTCTATTTTTCTTTTACTTTTTCCCCCTTTCTTTCACTTTTAGTTTTCTTTTTGATTTCTTTCTTTTACATTGTTTTTCTTATTTTATATTAGGATCCATTAGTTTTTATTTTTTTTAAAAAAATTATTTTACAAATGAAATTAAAAAACAACAATTCCACAAAGTTGTATTCTGTATTATTGTTTTCATATTACTGCTAATAATGTGTAGTGTCATGTATTCAGTATTCTGCTGGACCTGATGGAAACTGTACCTTTAATTATTGAAAAGTCAACAATGTTATGAATATTAATCTAAAAGATAGCAGTAGTAAGACAATTGCAGATTATATAGTATATCTTCAAATTCTCAGATTACGTCTCCAGAAAATAAGATTCCATAGCACTGTTTTGATTAAGTTTGTTCTAAAGTGGAAACAGAAATGTCTATATTATTAATATGATTTTGAAAATAAGGTTTATGTTCATTAGATCATCCGGAATCTCAACATATTGTCAGAAAAAAATAAGGTCCTGTTCCAAACTGAGAGAAAGATGCTGAAAAATAAAATGGAGGCTGGCTGCTTAGGAAAAGATCTCTGTTTATTGATGAACAGAACCAAGAACAGCATGCGGTTCTGGAACAGCTGACCAAATGGAGTTGAAGTAGGTGGGCTTTTATACATTCTTTGGGGCTTTTTGACTGGGATGCCTGTTTGTTGTGAAATGTATTTTGACCTGTGCTTGAGTGTGCCCTTTTAGTATTCTAATTATTGTTGCCTGACTCCCATTGTGTCTGGGAGGCCAGGCCCTGTGCTTGGAGCTGGGTGGGGAATGTAGATTTTAGGAGTTTTTGTTTTTTTTACTTTTCAATCCCATCAGCTCCAGCCTTCTATGGGAGGTGTGGCTGAAGGCATTTTGTTTATGAATGGTGTGGCCTGGCTTTCTTAATGGCTACAAAATATCCATTTCTAATAGAGGCAATGAGTATATAGGTGAAGTTGAGAAGCAATGAGTATGTCACACAAAATGACTAGGAGTAGACTTGTCCTTAAGGATTATTTCCTTAATTCAGATTTAGTATCTTACTGTGTTTCCCCAAAAATAACACTAGGACTTATTTTTTATTATTTTGTTTTTTGTCTCCAAAAGAGGCACCAGGTCTTATTTTCAGGGGAAGTATTTTCTATTCACCTCATGGCGGCAGCACCAACAGCCCAACTCAGCCAGCCCACTTCTTCTGCGGCCGAAGGAGCAGCTTCATTCTGCAGCTGAAAATGGATCTCTGGCCTGCATTTCTCAGTCAGAGGCCTTTCCAAGAAGGCCTCTGCAGCTGAGTACCAAGCTATGAATTAAATGGATTGAATCCATAGTCTAGTTCTTGGCTGCATAGGCCTTCTGGAAAGGTCTCTGACTGAGAAATGCAGGCCGTAGCTCCATTCTCACCTGCAGAGTGAAGCTGCTCCTTCGGCCACAGAAAAAGTCACTGGCCAGGTGACACAAGTGTCAATCCATAGGAGGCCTGGCTGTAATAGTAAGCTCCACCCCACACCCCAGCTTGATTTTTAGCCATGTACTTCACCCCAAAACTAGGACTTATTTTTGGGGTAGGGCTTATATTAGGCCTACTTCCAAAAATCAAGCTAAGATTTATTTTGGGGGTAGGTCTAACTTTTGGAGAAACATGGTATGCATGCACCACCAGGCAAATATACTTATTTGCTAGGGACTGCTTTCCCAAAACCCAACCAGAGATAAAATAAAGAATTGGGCAATACCACAACAAAACAAAATTTAATTATTATACAATCATATATTAAATGTATTTGATATAATTACTCCCCATGTATAAACAATAAATTTGCCTTGTTGTCATCTAAATTATGATTAAGTGGAAATATCTGGAGGTCTTCTAAGGGGAAATTAGAAATAGGTAATTTAGGTAAGTTTAAAGTATAGGATGCCCAAATTCATTATTTTTAGAGATAATGAGCTTCAAGTTTATGTTCACCTTTATGTTTCTCTTAAAAGTATGTTAATGATCTAAATCTAACTACCTCAGTACCCTCCCAAGCAGAAGCTTTGTTTCCCAAGTGAGATAGTAGGTCTACTCTTTTCTCTCATGCATCCATTCTTTAATTCTAATCTGTAGTAAACCATTCAATATGTAAGTGTAAAAATGTATTTAAACATTGTGCATGTCTGAATTATTAATTTTAACAGGCTTTGAAAATACTATTGTATTGTTCTTATTCTAACAGGTTTGTATGCCTTGTTTTCAATTTAGTTAAATTTAGGGGTTTCAGATAAATTGAATAATAGCCTCTGAGTGTATGACCAGTAATAAAATTTCATTAGGCATTGTTTCCTCTTTGATTTTTTTTTTTAAAAAACTTACAATTCTTAATACCAAACTGTATATCATTTAGTGCTCTTACAAATCACATCATAGTTAGAGTTTGAAAAGCAATATTTATTGAAACTAAGATTAAATTGGACAGAATTTTAATGATTAAAACTAAAATATCATCTTTATTAAATATGGCTGCTGTAAATGGTATGCACTATAACTTTCATACTGAAAGTTTTATATGGGATTTAAAAGAATTTCCATTAAATACATCCAATATATTATTTATTTCAATCTTAGGTCTTATACACAGACAATTGAAAACAATTTATTCAAAAACCAATGGTGCCAAGATTGAAATAAACACATCCATATATTAAAGCACTTTCATTTTTATTCTCTCAGTGGTGAATTTATGATAATTCATGTGGGATTTTTCAACAGCAATTTATAATTTTGCTTTAAAATATGGCAATTTTCTTCAAAATTAATTTTAATGTATAATATATATACTACTGCCTGTCGATGGCCTTCGGTTAGGCTGAAACAGGAAATAAAGATTTTTCCCATGTTTGGGGCCTAGCAAGGTAATCTAAAATAGTTAACAAGCATTTGACATTATATATATATATATATATATATATATATATATATATATATATATATATATATATATATATATATATATATATATATATATATATATATATGTAAATTTTTAGATTGCTAACAAAGAATTAAAGGGATATCAGTATCCCTTTAATTCTTTGTTAGCAACCTAAAAAAATTACACAAATATGAGCTGTCACTGTTGTGACTACTGCCTGTCGATGGCCTTTGGTTAGGCTGAAACAGGAAATAAAGATTTGTCCCATGTTTGGGGCCTAGCAAGGTAATCTAAATAGTTAACAAGCATTTAACATATATATATATATATATATATATATATATATATATATATATATATATATATATATATATATATGTATGTATGTATGTATGTATGTATGTATGTATGTATGTATGTATGTATATGTATATGTATATGTATATGTTTTCAAATGTTAACTATTTAGATTACCTTGCTAGGCCCCAAACATGGAGCAAATCTTTATTTCCTGTTTTCAGCCTACTGTATCTTGAAGGCCATCGAACAGGCTGTAGTCACACTGGACAGTTCATATATTTGTGTAAATTACTAACAAAGAATTAAAGGGAAACTGAAATGCATTTCTGACTCTTTAGTCTTCATCAGTCAGCTATACCCTTCTGAGATTCGAACCTGGGCTGATTGCATATTAGGCAGTGTTATTTGCCTCTAAGCCACAATCTCAGAAGGGTATAGCTGACTGATGAAGACTAAAGAGTCAGAAATGCATTTCAGTTTCCCTTTAATTCTTTGTTAGTAATTTACACAAATATATGAACTGTCCAGTGTGACTACAGCTTGTTCGATGGCCTTCAAGATAGGCTGAAAACAGGAAATAAAGATTTGCTCCATGTTTGGGGCCTAGCAAGGTAATCTAAATAGTTAACATTTGAAAACATATCTTCCCTTGCAGAAAGCTAACAAAGCGAGAGAGACCTTGTGGCTTAGAGGCAAATAACACTGCCTAATATGCAATCAGCCCAGGTTCGAATCTCAGAAGGGTATAGCTGACTGATGAAGACTAAAGAGTCAGAAATGCATTTCAGTTTCCCTTTAATTCTTTGTTAGTAATTTACACACACACACACACACACACACACACACACACACACACATATATATATATATATATATATATATATATATATATATATATATATATATAATTTGAATACCTACTCTTACAAAAGTGAGAAGTAATCAACTGCACTGAAAATCTATCATAGCAGAAATAAAAATATTATTAGAACTTCCAGTTTCTGCACCCACAGCACATGGCTGTGCGAGAGCATACCTCCTCTCCCCACAGCTAGTTTCTTCCTGCTTGGGAGACTCTAGATGGGTCCGAAGTTGTGCCAAAGAGGTGACTGTGGAGGAGGGGTGCCCCATTGATCACGAAGCAATGGCAATCGATTCATTTGATCTGGGGAAAGTCCTCTGAACCCGACAGGACAAAGGCTAGCATGAGATCAGCATGTAGCCCAAGCTGCTTGCAGCTGAAGTCCCAGAGCATGAACCTAAACATCGGTGAACAGCGTGCTTGGAATTGGTGAGAGTACCGATCTTCTTTCTTCTATCTACTATTTAAATCCTTGAAAAGATCCCCAAAGCAAGAAAACCTCTGGAAGTGAAGGGAGGGGACTCTAATCCCATTCCCTTACAGATGGAAGTGGCAAATTAACATAAAAGGTGGAGAGATATACTAAAATTTGATTTAAAATATTTCAGTCTGGACAAATCTAGGAACTAAAAAACTGTCAAGATTATACCCTTAAAAAATTCTGATGGAATTATACAAATATATAACAAAAATAACTTTTTGATTGAAAGAAAAACTGAAGAAATAACTGCTGACATCTAGTGGAGAATCAGAGAATAGGACACTAACAATAAGTATCCAGAAATTGGCAGAATGCCCAGAAACAAAGAAAAAGTTGTTCCTTTGAATTGCAAATAACCTTGAATACAGCTGGGAATAAAGAAAGAGCCAGCTATAAGATTAAAAAGTGTTTGAATTAAAAACAACAACACCTGGACTGTTGCTTTAACCTAAGAACTGTTTATGGAAAGAAAAAAAAAACCCTTGGCTTTTTGGCTAATCTATTAGAGGAGAATTTGCAGGAAAAATTTAAAGTGGCTTAATATACTGAATCTGTAATTTTGACTGACTGATAAATTGATTTTTGAATTAAAACATTGATGAAAGATTATTTGAAGGGGGGAGAAAACATGGATATCACATACATATAAAAAAATTATAGGATGCCACATTCAATATTTTTTCCTGAAGGACTTAGCCTGGAAAATCAAGGGCCTCCAGAAGCAATACTTCAAGACAAGTTAAATACTTTCCCGGAAGAAATATATGTAATGTTAGAAGAAACACAAATGACAATAGATTCAAATCACGACAAAATTCAAAACAATTTTGAGGGTTTAATTAAGCATATTTCTAATCTAAATCTACAATTAAAAACACCCAGGAAATAACAAAAAAGGAACAAACAAATCAGACAGCAGATTACAAACTAGAAGAGTATGATCAAATTCATGAAATAACAAAGGAAAAGAATTACAATTTGACACAAACAGGAAAAAATCTACAAGGTTGTGATACAACAAGAAAAATGGAATTATTGGGAGAACTATCAAAGTTTGGGGGACAGAAAGAATTTATCTTACTTACTTCATCTTTTGTATTCCCAACAACATTTGTAAAAATACAGGAACTGTTGGGTAAGTGGATTACAACTTGGAAAAGTACTTGGCAAAAGAAGAAGATCAGAGACAGATATAAGAGATTTGACTCACCCTACCAGATGGACTATTACGTGAATAAACATTTCTTTGAATACGCTAAAAGAATAGAGAATTTCGAACATAAAGGGGCCTTATAACAAGAAAGATAATGAGATTTAAGTAATATAGTATGTTTTATAATATATTAAATGTTAAAATAGTAGTTGATGTATTTTTTATTAATATATAAGTAAGGTATAAACTGATTAAAAAGGATATTATATATAGATACTATAAGACAGATAAAAAGTATAGTATTTTATAATGCATGACATAAAATATTGGGATGATGTACTTAAATGGGAAAATATGGACAGTGAGATGACTAATATGAAGAAAATATGATCGATAAGAATTGGATTGAATATAAGGAATCTAAGTGAACAATAATGATAAAAATAGGATGTATGTTGAACTAAGGAGATGATGGTTATGAGAATACAATAAGCTGAAAAAATACCATACTGTATAGAAATTATTATTACTTGTATAAATATGAAAAATGCCTATACCTAATCATTTATATATTGAAAATATTAAGAATTATATTTTGGCTACAGTTGAAGAAGGAAAATACAAATGGGAGAAGGGAAGATCAAAGAAATTTACTATTATTTAATATATTAATTATGGAAATAAAAAAGTAATAAAAATATTATTATTGTAGAACAATAATAATTACATACCAGTGATGGATCTGTTCCCCTTCATGGATTACTGCCTTGTCGTGGCGAAGGGGCTTGTGTAATTCAATGAAGCTATGAGCTATGCCGTGCAGGGCCACCCAAGACTGACAGGTCATAGCAGAGAGTTCTGACAAAACGTGATCCACTGGAGAAGGAAATGGCAACCCACTCCAGTATCTTTGCCATGAAAACCCTATGGACAGTACCAAAAGGCAAAACGATATGACGCTGGAAGATGAGCCCCTCAGGTCGGAAGGCGTCCAATATGCTACTGGGGAAGAGCAGACGGCTAGTACTAGTAGCGCCAGAAAGAATGAAGCGACTGGGCCAAAGCTGAAAGGATGCTCAGCTGTGGATATGTCTGGTAGTGAAAGGAAAGTCCAATGCTGTAAAGATTTTTATTCCATAGGAACCTGGAATGTAAGATCCATGAATCAAGGAAAGCTGGACGTGGTCAAACAAGAGATGACAAGACTGAACATTGACATCTTAGGTATCAGCGAACTAAAATGGACAGGAATGGGTGAATTTAATTCAGATGACCATCAGGTATACTACTGTGGGCAAGAATCCTTCAGAAGAAATGGAGTAGCCTTCATAGTCAATAAAAGAGTAGGAAAAGCAATACTGGGATACAATCCTCAAAATGACAGAATGATCTCAGTTCGAATCCAAGGCAAACCATTCAATATCACAGTAGTCCAAGTCTATGCCCCAACCACCAGTGCTGAAGAGGATGAAATTGACCAGTTCTATGAAGCACTACAGCACCTTATAGAACTAACACCAAAAAATGATGTTCTTATCATCATGGGGGATTGGAATGCTAAAGTAGGAAGCCAAAAGATAACTGGAATAACAGGCAAGTTTGGCCTTGGAGTGCAAAATGAAGCAGGGCACAGGCTGATAGAATTCTGTCAAGAGAATGCGATGGTCATAGCAAACACTCTTTTCCAACAACCCAAGAGACGGCTCTACACATGGACATCACCAGATGGTCAACACAGAAATCAGATTGACTATATGCTCTGCAGCCAAAGATGGAGAAGCTCTATACAGTCAGTAAAAACAAGACCAGGAGCTGAATTTGGCTCAGACCATGAGCTTCTCATTGCAAAGTTTAGGCTTAAACTGAAGAAAATAGGGGAAAGCACTAGGCCACTCAGGTATGAATTAAATCATATCCCTGTTGAATATACAGTAGAGGTGACAAATAGATTTAAGGAATTAGATCTGATAGACAGAGTGCCTGAAGAACTATGGACAGAGGTTCGCGACATTGTACAAGAGGTAGCAACCAAAACCATCCCAAAGAAAAAGAAATGCAAGAAAGCAAAATGGCTGTCTGAGGAAGCTTTGCAAATAGCTGAGGAAAGGAGGGAAGCGAAAGGCAAGGGAGAAAAAGAAAGATACGCCCAATTGAATGCAGAATTCCAGAGAATAGCTAGAAGAGATAAGAATGCCTTCTTAAATTAACAGTGCAAAGAAATAGAAGAAAACAATAGAATAGGGAGGACCAGAGATCTTTTCAAGAAAATTGGAGAAATGAAGGGAACGTTTAATGCAAAAATGGGCATGATACAGGACCAAAATGTCAGGGACCTAACAGAGGCAGAAGAGATTAAGAAGAGGTGGCAAAATTACACAGAAGAACTATACAAGAATGAGCTTAACATCCCTGATAATCACAATGAGGTGGTCACTGACCTCGAGCCAGACATCCTAGAATGTGAAGTGAAGTGGGCCTTAGAAAAACTGAGCAACAACAAAGCTAGTGGAAGTGACAGTATTCCAGCTGAGCTATTCAAAATCTTAAAAGACAATGCAGTAAAAGTGCTACACTCAATTTGCCAGCAAATTTGGAAAACTCAACAGTGGCCACAGGATTGGAAAAGATCAGTTTACATTCCAATTCCAAAGAAAGGCAGTGCCAAAGAATGTTCAAACTATCGCACCATTGCACTCATTTCTCATGCTAGTAAAGTCATGCTTAAAATCCTACAAGCTAGACTTCAGCAGTATGTGGATCGAGAACTACCAGAAGTACAGGCAGGATTTTGAAGAGGCAGAGGAACTAGAGATCAAATTGCCAACATAAGCTGGATCATGGAGAAAGCTAGGGAGTTCCAGAAAAACATCTACTTCTGCTTCATTGACTATGCTAAAGCCTTTGATTGTGTGGATCACAACAAACTGTGGCAAGTTCTTAAAGAGATGGGAGTACCAGACAATCTTATTTGTCTCTTGAGAAACCTATATGCGGGTCAAGAAGCAACAGTGAGAACTGGACACGGAACCACTGATTGGTTCAAAATTGGGAAAGGAGTCCGGCAAGGCTGTATACTGTCGCCCTGCCTATTTAACTTATATGCAGAGCACATCATGAGAAAGGCAGGGCTAGATGAATCAAAAGTTGGAATTAAGATTGCCGGAAAAAATATCAACAACCTAAGATACGCAGATGATACCACTCTAATGGCAGAAAGTGAAGAAGAACTAAAGAGCCTCTTGTTGCAGGTGAAGAAGGAGAGTGCAAAACTTGGGTTGAAACTTAACATTAAGAAAACCAAGATCATGGCATCTGGCCCTCTCAATTCCTGGCAAATAGATGGGGAAGAAATGGAGGTAGTGACAGATTTTATTTTCCTGGGCTCCAAGATCACTGCAGACGGGGACTGTAGCCAAGAAATTAAAAGACGCTTGCTCCTGGGGAGGAAAGCCATGGCAAATCTAGACAGCACACTAAAAAGCAGAGACATCACCCTGTCAACAAAAGTGCGTATAGTCAAGGCTATGGTCTTCCCAGTTGCAATGTATGGCAGTGAATGTTGGACCATAAGAAAGGCTGAGCGCCAAAGAATTGAGGCCTTTGAACTGTGGTGCTGGAGAAGACTCCTGCGAGTCCCTTGGACTGCAAGGCGATCAAACCGGTCAGTCCTAGAGGAGATCAATCCTGACTGCTCTTTAGAAGGCCAGATTCTGAAGCTAAAACTCAAGTACTTTGGCCACCTAATGAGAAGGAAGGACTCACTGGAGAAGAGCCTAATGCTGGGAAAGATCGAGGGCAATAGAAGAAGGGGACGACAGAGAATGAGGTGGCTGGATGGAGTCACTGAAGCAGTAGGCGCGAGCTTAAATGGACTCCAGAAGATGGTAGAGGACAGGAAGGCCTGGAGGAATGTTGTCCATAGGGTCGCGATGGGTCGGACACGACTTCGCAGCTAACAACAACGTTGGATCTGTTAAGAGGTGGGTTCTTACCTGTTCTTTAAACTGAGTGTCTGGAACCTGTGGCACTCAGATACAAATATCATATCTAGAAATAAAACATTGTGCTTTCTGTGCCTAATACTTTCTCTGAAAGTCCATGAAAACATTGTTCATGCATAGAGTTCAGTGTAACAGTGATATTGCTAGAATCTGTGTATATTTCTTAGCTATTGTCCAAGTAGATAGTCTGTGTGCTCTTAGGCCTCTGGGTAAGAATGTCAGAAAAAGTTGCTGTTCTTTCAAAATGCTTTGTTTTTGTAAATATAATGCTTGTGTTTGCATGTAGATTCAAGTAAAAGATCTCAGAAAGTAAGCCTCTACTTTCTTCTTGGAAATTTTTTCATGTTGCTGGCTAGCCTTATGGATGTCCAACAACCGGTTATGACTGTACTCTTATTAGACGATCAGACTTATTAAATTCTCCACCTATGTCCATTACATTACCTTTCTGTCTTTACTTAAGGCAATGTAGCATAACATGTATTGTGAAAAGGTATTATGATTTTATTATGGTGTATTTAATTTTCGTGCCTTGCCTGAAATAATGAAAGAATATCTGCTTTAAAAAACTAATTATGTTCTCTCTTTCTCCCTCTCATACATACATGTATACGTATGCAGTGGTGGGATTCAGGTATGTAAACAACCGGTTCTCTGTGTGGATGGTGCTTCCTGAAGTCTGTTCTGGGCCTGGGCAACAAAAAATTAGCTACCAATTTTGCTGAAGTGGTGCGAACCGGCTGAATCCCACCACTGCATGCATGTACATGCACACACCAACATATACACATGTGTGTGTATGAAATTCTTAGAATTTCCCAGAGACAGAATAAATATCTGCTTGTTATATTGACCTAGTAGCTTTCTGCACTAATATTCTACTTGCTTGATTGTGACTCAGAACATGTCTACAGGTATGATGCATTTTAAAAATAACAGCTAACATAGTTCCATCACATGTATTTTATATGATATAGATACATGTAAATGTAGTACATTCTTGAAATATGTGATTTTCAGAAGAATTCATTCCATTTTAAGATAGGCTGGACTTTCCTATTGACAAAAATGTTTAAATAATATTACAAATAATCAAAGCAAACCAAAGTATATCTGAGATTGTAAATATTTCAATATTTCACTATGTTATCTTATAATGT
>NC_138206.1:44183903-44213903 GCF_964194415.1 Vipera berus | reverse complement strand
TACTGTTGGCTACAGAATTCAGTTAAAATGTTTTGCTAAAAAGAGTGCCACTATGATTAGATGTTGTAATGTATTGTTTTATTTATCTTTAATGAATGAGGACAGACATCTGTTTGAAATTTGGAAAACGATTCCCAGTCTGTGCAATGTTTAACTAAATGGACTGAAGGTCTGATTCAATATCAGGCAGCTTCCAATATTCCTTTATTCTGGTTAAGAAAACAAAGGATGCCTGTGCTTCTGTTCCAGCAGTGCTTTCCATCCAACTGATTGCATTCATTTTGCTACATCATTGATTAGAACAGTGATTTTCCTTAGTATCAGATGGATGTCATTGAGAATGCCTTTTATTAATTTTTCACTAAATAATATATTAGTTGAAGTCCTGTTTTCCATTTTAGATTTGTTTTATAAGGATTTTGCAATATTTTAAAGTTTCATAAGAGTTACACACATTTTTTTAAAAAAAATATTACGATAAGCTAAATAATGTTGATGCAGATATTAAAGGTAAAGGTCCCCCCGCACATGCGTGCTAGTCGTTTCCGACTCTAGGGGCCAGTGCTCATCTCCGTTTCAAAGCCGAAGAGCCAGCGCTTGTCTGAGGACGTCTCCGTGGTCATGTGGCTGGCATGACTAGACGCCAAAGGCGCACGGAACGCTGTTATCTTCCCACCGTAGTGGTCCCTATTTTTCTACTTGCATTTTTCCGTGCTTTCGAACTGCTAGGTGGGCAGAAGCTGGGACGAGTAACAGGCGTTCACTCTGTTACGCGGCACTCGGGATTCGACCCGCCAAACTGCCGACCTTCCGATCGACAAGTTCAGCGTCCTAACCCACTGAGCCACCGCGTCCCTTGATGCAGATATTAGACCAATGTAAAAAAATTCAGTTTGAATAGATTAAACTGGGGCTCTTAAATGCCAGGGGATTAAAATATTTGTTTTAAATTTAATTGAATTTTAATAAATTTTCATCTGAATATTGAAAGAAAGTGCAAACTGGAATGAAAAGATACCTTTTAGATCCTTTTTTCAGTCCTTCTTCAATGCTTTATCTCTCCTGCACTGAAACTCTAACAATGGTAGAGAGTGTATAGGGAGAGGAATGTATTGCTGCTGATCCCTGTTAAAGATTAAACTTGATTTGGGTGACAATATTATATAATGGAGTAAAAGCACCTTTAAGGAGTTAAACGGCCTAAGGGTGTGGCTGCAATTATTCCACATAAAAGAGAGTTAGATGTTACATGTAGTTGCTCTTGTATATGTGTTTGATGTTAGTGTTTGGATACCTCTTGTTCTCTTGTTTGCTAACTTGATATTTATTCTCTCAAGAATCAACTGCTTGCTACAGTGTATATTGTTTTTGATATTGGTAAGCAGCTTTTGTATTTTGATACTATGTTTTTTATGGACTGACTTTTATGTGCATGATACTGGATTGATACTTGGACTATTTCTTACTGTGTTTCTTTTTGTTGTCTGAGTAAAAATAAGTTATAAAACTCGTGTTAGTGCATTACTGTTTGCCTAAAAGTCCCAGTACAACTTCCACTGTGTATTAATAATACTCTGTTAAACAAACCATTTTTTCAACAACATATTCTAACAATGGTTATGGGCCCAGATCCAGTGTGGTGCTGAGGACAGGCACAGTATTGTATTTATATTTCCTAACTGAGTTTTTAAATTCAGACAATGGCACAAGGACTGTTCAATCCATTCTGCATTACCCGGCTTAATGGGTCAAACTACGTATCCTGGTCTACACAATGTAGTTTGCTATTACAAAATCAAGGTCTTTGGAAAATAGTCCATAATCCTCCTGATGTAACTGCCTGGGATCCAACTAATGAAGAAGATAACAAGAAGATTGTAGACTTCAATAAAGACAATGATAAGGCTTTATCTATCATTGGGCTAACATTAGGAGACCAACAGCTAGTCCATGTGCGTGGAGAAGAGTCTGCTGCTAAATGTTGGGCTAAGTTGAAAAAGATTTTTGTTCGGGACAGTGTTGGTGCTCATATAAATCTTACCAGAAAGCTATTTAGAGCTAGACTGGAAAAGAATGGCGATATGTTAGCTCACCTTAACTTTATAAAAGCAACTTTGTTGGAACTGCAAGAAAAAGAACTTATTTTCTCAGAGCTTCACCAGGTTTACATCATTTTATCATCATTGGATGAGAGCTACGATGCCTTTGTATCGTCCTTGGAGGTTTTGTCCAAAGAAGACCTAACTGTTTCTTCAATAACTGGAAGGTTGTTGGAAGACTCAAGATGTCGTATGGAGAGAAAACAGTTGAGAGAGCCATTGCAACAAGAAATAAAGAAGACTGAATCTGCTTATATTTTAAGGAAATGCTTTAATTGTGGGTTAAAGGGACATATTGCTAAGTTTTGTCAGAATAGTAATTGTCAGAGAAAGGAAAGCCATAGAAAGAATAAAAAGCTGATTAATGTAGCTGTAGCTAATAGAACTACTAATAACCACAATTGGTGGGTGGTAGATAGTGGAGCTACACACTGTATTTCAAAAATAAAAAGGGATTTTGAGAATATAAGGTCTAGTAAAAAATATATTTCTATGGCTAATGGCTGGAGAGTCAAGGTCTCTGGAGAGGGTAAGGTTTACTGTTCATTTTTAAAACAAAATTTGGAAATGCTATATGTTCCCAGATGTGATTATAATCTATTATCAGTTAAGGCATTATTGGAAGCAGGTTTTAAAGTTACTTTCAAAGGGGAGGAATGTCTTATTCAAAAGAATGAAGTGAACTTAATAGCTAATATGAAAGACGGTTTGTTTGTAATTAGCAATGATCCTATTATAATGGCTACTACTTGTACAAATCAAAAACCACATGATGAATGTATTCATTTATTACATAGAAGATTGGGTCATGTGAATTTTAATACACTAAAAAGAACTGTAGCTTTGTCTAATGGGTTTAAGTTAAAGGCTTGTAAGAAATATCTGCAGTGTAACGTATGTGGTAGAGAAAAGAGCAGGGCAGCACCAGCTAATAGGTTAGATGGATTTAAAACCACAACTCCATTAGAACTGGTATTTATGGATTTGATAGGTCCTATGAAACCCAGTTTAGGGGGTGCTTGCTACATATTAAATATTCTAGACCATTATAGCAGATATGGGTTCTGTTATCTCCTTACGTCAAAAACTGAAACTATACAAACAATATCTAATTGGCTCAAGTTTGTACAAAGGAAAACTCAGTTAAATGTAAAAACCATAATAACAGACAATGGAACTGAGTTTGTTAATAAACAGTTCAATGAGCTGTTAGTTTCAGAGGGAATAGAGCATAGACGTACAGCTCCTTATAGACCTCAGCATAATGCATTTGTTGAACGGAGGGGCCAAACATTGCAAGCTATGATTAGATCTATGATTGAAGATTCTGGTTTACCTGATAGCTTATGGGGAGAAGCAGCAAAATGTGCTAATCATATTTTAAACAATGTGGTTAGTTCAGCTACAGGTAAAATTCCTTATACCTTATGGTATAAGAGAAAACCAAATCTTAGTTATATTCACACATTTGGGACACCTGCTTGGGTACATATTCCAAGTTCAATAAGAAATAAAGGAGAACATAGAGCTAAACAATTATTTTTTGTTGGCTATGAGTTAAACCATAAGTCTTATCGGTTCTGGGAGAAAGGTACTAAAAACATTTATTGTAGTTCTAGCGCTGTTTTTCAAGAACAGTCAGGCTGGGAAAGGGTAGAAGATATTGTATATATTCCTCAACAAGATTTAACTAACTCCTCAAATGAAAGTGATAAAGAAGAGGAGGAACCTGCTAGAGAGATCAAACAAGAACCACTGATAGTGGAGACAGGAGAGGAAGAAGATAATAATGTAAATGTACCTATAAGTCCAATAATTCTCAGAAGGTCTAACAGGGAAAGACGACAGCCTGATCGTTTCGAGGCAGGTTTAATTTGTCAAATAGACATTGAACCTTCTAATGTTGAAGAAATAAAAATGTATCCTGAGAATGAAAGAAAGAATTGGAAAGTAGCTATGGATAAAGAAATAAAGTCTTTGCAAGATCTTAATGTTTATCAAGAGGTTAAAATACCTAAAACAGAAAAGTTAATTGGATGTAAATGGGTTTTTAAACTGAAAGAAAGTGTTACAGGAGAGGTAATACATAAAGCAAGATTAGTTGCTCAAGGATTTGCACAGAATAATAGTGACTATGATGAAGTATTTTCCCCAACGTTAAGAGCTTCCACTCTTAGGGCTGCTTTAGTTTGGGCAGCAAATAAGAATTATAGTATAAAACATGTAGATATTGAAACTGCTTATTTGCATGCAACATTAAACCATGATATATATATGAAAGTTCCATCAGGAATAGAAAGTAAGGTAGGGTACTGTTGGAAACTGAATAAGAGTTTGTATGGTTTAAAACAGTCAGGTTATGAGTGGAATAGATGTTTAGTAAAAGAGTTAAATAGTTTGGGATTTAAAGCTAGTATTGCAGATCCTTGTTTATTTATAAAACAGCAAAATAGTGAATTATCATTGTTATTATTATTCACTGATGATATTGCTATTATAGCAAAAGATGAAACAGAAACTGAAAGAATAATTTCAGGGTTAAAAAGAAAATTTAGAGTAAAAGATCTAGGAGCTATTAGTCATTATCTAGGGCTGGATATTGTCAGGACTAGTAAAGGATTTAAACTGTCTCAAGCTAAGAAAATTAATGGTTTGCTGAAACGTTATAATATGGAAAACTGTAAACCAGTAAAAACACCTATGGTTCAAGGTTTTGAGAGTTCAGCAGATAACAGCAATGTCTTTGATAAAAAGATATATCAATCATTAATAGGCAGCTTGATGTATTTATGTAACTGGTCAAGACCTGACATAGCATTTACAGTTAATCATTTAGCTAGATATTGTGAGAATCCTACAACCAGATGTTGGCAAGGTGCAATAAGAGTTTTAAGATATTTGAAGCACACCATACATTATTCTCTATATCTAGAGCCAACAAAGGAATTGGAACTAAAAGCATTTGCAGATGCTAGTTTTGCATCTGATACTGTAACCAGGAAATCCACTTCAGGATTGGTTGTATTATTGGGAAACGCTTTAGTAGGATGGAGGTCTAACAGACAGAAGCATATAAGCTTATCAACAACTGAATCTGAATTTTCTTGTTTATCTTTATTATGTACTGAGCTATTGGTATGGAAACAATTATTGTTTGATATGGGTTTAAATTGTAATGAACCAATAAAAGTGTATGAAGACAATCAAGCAGCTATAAAATTAGCAACTAATGCTGCAGTGAAAACTAGATCAAAACATACGGATCTACGGTATCTAAATGTCAGACAATGTGTTAAAGATAATTTGATTAAACTGGAATATTGTGCAACTGAAGATAATATTGCTGACCAGTTTACTAAAGCTCAGGGTGCTATAAAGCATAAATCTGTTTGTGATATGTGTAATTTGAGATTGTGAAAATATATGTATAATATGCCACCCAAAAGGGGAGATTGTTAGAGATTAAACTTGATTTGGGTGACAATATTATATAATGGAGTAAAAGCACCTTTAAGGAGTTAAACGGCCTAAGGGTGTGGCTGTAATTATTCCACATAAAAGAGAGTTAGATGTTACATGTAGTTGCTCTTGTATATGTGTTTGATGTTAGTGTTTGGATACCTCTTGTTCTCTTGTTTGCTAACTTGATATTTATTCTCTCAAGAATCAACTGCTTGCTACAGTGTATATTGTTTTTGATATTGGTAAGCAGCTTTTGTATTTTGATACTATGTTTTTTATGGACTGACTTTTATGTGCATGATACTGGATTGATACTTGGACTATTTCTTACTGTGTTTCTTTTTGTTGTCTGAGTAAAAATAAGTTATAAAACTCGTGTTAGTGCATTACTGTTTGCCTAAAAGTCCCAGTACAACTTCCACTGTGTATTAATAATACTCTGTTAAACAAACCATTTTTTCAACAACATATTCTAACAATCCCTATACATATCCAGTAGTTCCTCTCTCTACATCATCTAAGTTTCTTCTTATCTGTAGAAATCATCCCATAGATAGTGGCAAACTTCTGTTAGTCTTCTCCATATCTTCTACCCAGTGCTTTTTTTCTTAAAAAAAAAAGGTGCCGGAACTCTCATCTTGTTAATCTTTTATTTATATAATTTTAATTATATATTTATATAATTAAAAATTATATATTTACTGATTATCTGGATTTTTGTCATTCAGCCTTAGCTGCACAATCACTGGGAAGCGGGATGTATTAAAATATGACACCAATTCCACCCCTTACATCACAACGCCAGTACAAAAGGGGGAAGCTTGTATTGTGGTAGTTTTATTGTATTATTACTGTATTCTGGAACTGAGCACTGTAGATTATTTTTGAAAGTAGGCAAATCCTTTCTGAAATAATGCTGTTTTTTATGGATTCACACATTTGTGGATTCACACATATTGTTTAACTGTAATAAATCACCATTGGCAGGATTCATACATATGGACCCACAGTCTAGGTATACTATATTTATTAGTACTTTATATATACCATAAATCATCTAATCTGGATTCGGCAAACATGCTAACGTGGATCAATCATTTGCTGGTTAAAGTGATGTTTGAATCCAGTCATTGCAAAGCAACATTTATGACACAGTGTATGTCCTAAATAAGTCAGTTTGGGGCATACTCAGGAAACTATGGCCTAATAATAGGATGTGTGAACTTATATAGAATATATAGAATATGGAGGGACAATGCAATAAAAAGAACTTTGGATTAGCATATCTAATGGGTTTATGTAAGAAGGAGCATGTTATTATTCTCTCCTATTCTGTAAATTAATCCATGTCTGTGTCAATAGCCTGTTTTGTCAGATGTTAAGTTTGGTATGTTTTCAGCCAGCTGTAAATAAACATTTGATTGATAAACCTGAAACCACCACCACTTAATCTAACCATGCCTACTTCTGCAAGAATATTGAGGTGGGACCTACACTTTACCATATTGAGGATCTTCATTTTTGGGTTAAATTTCCTCAGGACTATCTTAAATAGGAGATGATTATTCAGGATACTAAAGCTTGTAGTACTGATGAGATGATCAGACCTGTTCAAACCTGTTCTAAGTGAGCAGAGGGCTACAGCAACTCTCTTAAAGGAAAAAAAAAGTATAATGATTGCGATGTTTCTAGTTTGGATCTCAGGTAAGGGGAGATAAAGATTAAATAATGCATGGCTTGGAATATGGAATTAATTAAGCATTTTTGCCTACATTTCATATTAAGATAATCCACTAAATTGAATGGTAGATTTGGGACTCCTAACAGGATCTATTTCTTTGCACAAAATAGAATTAAACTGTAGAACCCTCTGCCATATTGCCAAAGGGTATCAATTTAAATGACTAGACTAGACAAATTAATCCAGCAAGGTGGTCTGTATGGCAATTAGTTTTGATAGCTGCTTCTTGGCAAGCTGCATTCCTTGAATACCAACTGCCAGTGAGCAACAGTGGGAGAGGGCCATTACATCTGGCTGGCCTTTAGGTGACCCCAAATGCTAGAGGCCCAAGCCTGATCAGACAGGACGTTTGTATGTTTCAGTGCCCAGGGATCCTTGAATTTAAAGTTTAGTTTAACTGCAAAGCATGCTACAGGATTTCAGGCCATTCACATTCCAACCTCATGTGGAGGGGCAAATTCCTCAGTTAAGGGCTGAGGAACATACAGTAATTAAATTCACAATGGAAGATACAAGTTTCTAGTTCTCATAAATGAAAAGGAGATTCTAGTATCAAAAGGAAACCATACTGTGGCCACATCTCCTCCCCCCAAGGAGCCCCATGCTTTTAAGCCTTTCCATTGATGTGAGTCCAAGTTAACCCTTCTTTTTAAATTGCTCATTTTGGAAAGCGCCACTGTGCATTCTCCCCCCTCTGCTAGGAGAGAGGGGCCACATGAAAGAAAGGAGGGAGTTCGAGCTTTGCAAAGATCAAAAGGGGGTACTGCAGAATCCCTCTGGCTGCCAGACGGGTGGACCTTGGAGACAGCGGTGGCGGTGAAGAGAAACTGGTGGGCTGCTGGCTGGTAGTTTCTCATTGACAGGGAGTGAGTTGGCTGGTGTGAGCTGCTGGGAAACTTTGATGGGCACCCTCTTCCGGTGCTCCAAGAGGTAGGGAGATAAAGGGAAGGAGGGAAGCGTGCGCAACAGTAGCATTGGTATTCCCCCCCCGCAACAAAGCTTTTGCTTTCTGTGCACAATTACACATCGAGCGGGGATGTCTCAGAGAGGGAACTTTGAAGGACGGGTGTTGTGCAAAGCAGAGAGTTTGGTTTCGGGACTGGGGAGCAGCAAATTAAGCCAGGATGGTTTGGGGGAAGGCTCTTTCGATCCACACCACACTTTTGAGAGTTGCCATGGTGCTGTGGCTGTGCCCACACCACTTTTCTGTTTCAGGGGAGGATTGGTCAGGAGAGGAACTTCTCTTTCTCCCCTCCCCCATCCCGCATCTTTTGCTGTTGCTGCTGGGGATGTCCAGATTAGGACATGAGTTGCAGACCATATTCAGTGGCTGTGATGCACCTCCCACTTCTTGTCCTCTCTTACTTACCTAGTTGAGATGGTGTAGTTAGGCAGCAGGGAGGGATGCAAAGTTCCTGCCAACTCGCCTTCGCTGCAGACAACTTGCCTGTGCAACATTTGCCAGCAGAGTCTTTTGGCGTGCTCAGCAGCAATTCCTATTGGCTTTTGAAAGCCAATAAAGGGAGTAGCACAGCTTGTGCAAAAGCTTTTTGTATGTGTGTGTGTGCAAAAAAAAAAGGTGCCGGAATGCCGTTCTGAGCATTTTATGATAAAAAAGCCCTGCTTCTACCATTCCAGTGCATTAACATTAGTTTTAAGTGGCTCATATTTCAGCATCAATGCTCTCTGTAATGTCCAATTGCCTCACAAATTACTTCCATTTCTATCCTGTGCATTGATTATTCAGACAGTTTTTCTCACCTTTTCCACTTCCATCTCCCTGTCTCACATTACCATAAAAATCTTACTACAAACCACCCAGGATGAATTACTATTAACTTTTGAGATGATTTGGGATATGTAGATAAGATGCCATGGAAAATTTTCTATGAGTTGTTCAAGATAATTTTTTAACAGAGGGTTTTGTTTAGCAATAGCATTTAGACTTGTATTCTTTGATCAGTTTACAATGTTAGCATATTGCTACCAACAATCTGAATCCTCATTTTACTGACCTTGGAAGGATGGAATGCTGAGTCAACCTTGAGCTGTTTAGGATCAAACTCCAGGCAGTGGGCCCAGTTATCCTGCAATACTATACTCTATCCACTATACCACCCTGGCTTTAATCTTGTCTTTATTATTATTGTTCTTCCTGTTAACTATTTTTCATTAATATAGTATATAGATAACAGGTTAGTAATTCACAAATGGATTTGGTAGTTTAAAACTTTTAGGCCTTTTTTGCAAGGGGTAGGAAATTAATTTTGTAGTAATATTTTAATCAGTATTCATCTACAAGGGATAATATGTGTATAGGTGTTAGGATTTTTTTTCCAATACACTTTTTTAATGTCTTGCTTGTTTTGTGGTTTTTTAAAAAATTTGGAGTTTGTATTTTAAGTTTTTTGAATAAAATAAATTTTGATTTAAAAATATTGTTACAAACCAGGCTTTATAAAATAAGACTTTTACGTGTATTATATTCTAACTTAAAATAAGAAGAGGCATGCATTCTATTCTAACATCTAGCTTGGAGTATTTTACTTGCTTTAAATGATAATCTTCATTTAGAAATGGATACAGGAAGTGAAAATCTGACAGTTCTTTTACTTTTTGCCTCACATCTTATCTCTAAGCAATATAAATTCACTTTCTAAAATGTGTAGCTTAAAGGCATAGTATAATAATATAACAACTTCAGGAAACAATAGTTTAGACAAGTCCATAAAGAGTAACCAGACAATTATTAATGTGATTTATCATCTTGCAGAATGAGGCTTTCTCTTAGGCTTTTTAACATCATCCTGAAAAATATCGGGAGGATCTTCTTTTACAGAAAAAATATACTGGATGCTGACTTACCTCTTCTTTCTATTTACTAGTTCCAGGGAGATGTTTGAATCATTACAAAATGGCATCTAAGAATCTATCAAATCACTTGCAAATCAAGCCATCACATCAAAGCCATTTAAATATTTCTATGAGTGCATTTATGTATTCATGTCTGTATATAGTTTGTGCTGTTTTATTTTGGTTTATTTTAATCATTTTACTGTATTGTGGAGCCATCTGGTATGTTCACATATCACTTTTATTCTGTCTTCTCTCTCGCACATTTTGAAAGAAAAGTATAGTTTAAATAGGGCATCCATATGAAAATAACTGTAATAGACAACTGAAGAAAACACATACAAAAATATTTATATAACGTGATAATAAATTATCCATGAGGATCTGTAAAACGTGACTAAGGCAGTAATACTATTTCCAATTTTCCTCTAAGAACTGTTGTGTTCAATGAGACTTTCTTTGGATAGCTGTCTACAAGTTTGCTAAGTGAGCCTTATTGTTCTAAATCAGGGGTGTCAAACTCAATTTCATTGAGGGCCGCATCAGCATTGCGGTTGCCCTCAGGGGGCCGGGTGGGTGTGGCCTGGGTGGGCATGGCCTACTGGGTGGGTGTGGCTAGAGTGCGTATGGCCTACTGGATGGGCATGGCCAGCTCTACATTGTTGGCATCAAGGGTGCCTATGGGGGCCTGGGCAGGAGTGGGACAGATCTGAGGGTCTCTGGCAGAAGGAGGGTCTCTGGGCCAGGGCCAAGGCAGTGGGGGCCGTTCCCTCACTGTTTCCAGGATGGCTTCACGGGCCACATGAAACCACTTCGCAGGCCGGATCCGGCCCCCGGGCCTTGTGTTTGACATGTCTGTTCTAAATCAACTCAAGCCATGCCAGTTTCATTTCACTTTCTGAGAATTTGAAATAAGTGGTTTTCCATAAATAATGCATTTAGTCTTATATAGGCATGCATATAAAGTAAAAGGATATGCCAGTACAATACAAATCATTTAGGATAGGATGTTTTTTCTTCAGGATGTTATTGGCGTTTTTTCTACTATAGAAATAAAAGACCTTTAATAACCTACTATATCAGACATTTGTCATATTCCATAATGATTGTGAATATATTTCCAAATAAAAAAAGCAAGCTGGACATTTTTCATTTATAAAAAGTCATTCCAGGTAATTATCAAAATGGCTTATTTCTTGGTACTGGAATTCAATGCTTATCTGTTATGTAACATATCTCACTCAGATGTTAGATATAAATTTTCTTCAGGCTGTTACGTGAACTTTAGTGTCAGTAGAGGATAGAGTTAGAAAATTCACTTCTTTCACTTTTGGATATTTGCCTATGGTACCACACAAGGCAATAATACAAATTACAATAATTGTATAGATTATTGAATCAAAAGTTGAATTAACTTGTCTCATTATTGCATTGCTTCAATCCTAGCACAACTAATTAAAGGGACATAATTGTTGATCAATATGATTTATTGGCTAATGTAAACAGAGATTACACTCAGCTAAATATTTAAACCAAAATCTAAATATTTAGGTTACATCTAAATCTAAATCAGTTAAAAAAGTTGTTGTGTAGGTCTTTTCCAATGTGAAAAGATTGTGAGATAATTTCTATAGAGTAAAAATTATATATTTCACATATCAGATCTCTTAAATGATCAGGTGGAAAATTCAAGAGAATAAAAAGTGAAATCATGCTCTTCCCATTTTCAAACCCTTGTATGTGCATGTTTCTATTGTACTGGTAGACCCTTAATGAGGAAGTAAATACATAAGATTTGTAGGAGGACTGTGCAAAACAACGGGATGCTTTACTTAAGTGAAAATTAATGCTAAGTTGTTTTCAAAAGAAAGATTTCCTACCTAGCCTCTCTTCTTCTAGTGCACTGAGGTGGTTCTGCACCAAAATTCAGATAAAGCTCAGCTATGAATTTTGCTCCTCTAGAAACTGAACCCCATAATTTACAACTTGTTTTCATCACATACTCACACAGAAGTTCGATAAATTGCTTTATTGCATATAAGATGGAAGTCATACAGAAGAACTGCAGAAGAACTGCTTAGTGCCACCACAGATTTATGTCTGTATCAGAGGTGCAGAATTTTTGTTTGGCACTTCACTTGAGCTATGTAAACTATTTTCAACTATTGTAATAGTTGAATGGAGGTCTTAGACTGCCATAAAGCAACTTAATGAAGAAAATCACATCATCTTGTTTCCTTGTGGAACACAATTTGAAGTGGAGCATGTTGTCTCCAATATACATGGCACAGACATTAATTGTAAATCATGCTATACCACAGAATACTAAAATGTGTTACATCCATTAAGGAGATATGAATGGGTTCACAAATTTAATTGTGATCATTGATTCTACCTGGATAGATTTAATAGGGAAAATTGTTTCAATTTAATTCAATAGTTCAATCTAAGTTTTAGAGGAAAAAAGTTATTTTATATATGCCTCAAAGGTCTCACAATTTGCCAAATCAATTTAATTAAACATGATAATTTGTTACAACTTTCCAATTTGACTATTGTCAAACTACATTTTCAATAAGCCCTATATATCTAGTTTATACTGAACCTCATATGAACAGTATTAAATTGAGAGAATGAAATTGAAATTTGATGATGACAGATAATCATAGAGAGAAAAACAGATTGACAGGACTATTTTAATACATTGTTAACCATATTGAACAAATTCATTGCAGCTTAAACTTGCTTGAGTAGGGAGGCATTATAATCTCAATATCTTTTTATATCTTTAATAGAATGCAAAACACTCCCATCTTATGAATCAATTTAAATTTCTGTGAAGTAGTGCTCAGGAACAGAAGAAAATTGCTCTTCAGAATATTTTCAGAAGACATGTGCTAATTTTCATATTCCCCACCCTTGTTACCAAATGAATGGCTTGTGCATTTCTAAATGGCTATAGATTATATCTAGGTACAATGTACAAAATAAAGAACTTTTTTGGTCTAGATTGCTTTCTCTATCCAATGAAGTGCAGTCAGAGAGATCTGAAAGGACAGAAGAAGCAGTGGATCAGTGTATATCAAATGCACAGATTTACATAACTTTCTCTTCCCTCTTAGTCAGACACTCTTATTATGAAGTGGGGCTCTGACAGTGCTATTCTGTTAAGAACAGGTACTGCAAACTAATAAATAGAAATATGCAGCTATAATGAATAATCAGTCTTTGAGTGTGTGCATGAATCAGTGCATGGCTGTCTTTGATTCAGTGTTGATTCCTAGCTATTTCCTGGACTAGTCCTTGCAGTTAGAACAATTAACCAGTGGAATAACCTGCTTCCAGAAGCGGTGAATGCTCCAACACTAGAAGTGTTTAAGAAAAGACTGGACAACCATTTGTCTGAAATGGTATACAGTTTCCTGCCTGACCAGAGGGTTGGACTAGATGACTTCCAAGGTCCCTTCCAACAATAACATCATCATCATCATCATCATCATCATCATCATCATCATCATCATAAAACTTTTATTCATAAAACATGAAACTCAGTCAACTGAAAACTCAAATTGACTGGCACTAATGGTTAACACGGGCTGCTGCCAGCATCCTAAGTAACAACCAGGTATCTCTTTAAAATGTAAGATGTTCTGAGTAGTGCAGTTTTTTGTAGCTTTGCTGGAGTTATTGCAGGAAGTTGCAATTTCTTGATGTGTTTTGTAAAGTTTTTGGACATAGTTTCCAGTGCCCTGATGACAATGGGTATCACTGTTATGCGTTTCATCCATAATCGCACAGTTTCGATGGCCAGGTCACGGTACTTTGTAATTTTCCCAGTTCTTTTTCTTCGACTCTGGAATCTCCTGGTACAGCAATATCAATCAGCTGTACGCTTCGATTCTCTACAACTGTGATATCTGGCGTGTTGTGTTCCAAATGACGATCTGTCTGTATTCAGAAGTCCCACAAGATCTTTACCCTCTCATTCTTGACAACTTTTTCCACCCTATGTTCCTACGACTTTTCGGACACAGGCAAGTCATATTTTTTTTACACAATGCCCAGTGGATTAGTTTAGCAACTCGGTCATGTCTAGCTTTGTAATCAGTTTGCGCGATTTTGCTGCACTCACATATTCAATGTGAAACAGTTTCAGCTTTGTTGTTGCAAAGTCGGCAATTTGGATTGTCAATAGATTTTTGTATCTTCGCTTTAATGGCATTAGTTTGTAGTGCTTATTCTTGAGCAGCCAGTATTAAGCCTTCTGTTTCTTTCTTGATGGTTCCCATCTTAAGCCATGCCCATGTCAAGTTGTTATCACATTTTCCTTCAATGTTTTTCAAATGTTGTCCATGCAAAGCTTTGGTTTTCCATCTATTTAATCTATCATCCAGCCATTTTTCCTTATATTCTGCCTTTGTTTCTGTTATTTTGATAATGCTCTCTGTTTTCACAGCCTGCAGCAATTTTTCTGTACTTTGATTCACATAGTCATTCAAAGTTTATTTTTCTTCTTCTACAGTTTGGTGGATTTGCAGTAGCCCTCTGCCCCCTATTCTTCTTGGCAGGTACAATCTGTCAATGTCACTTCATGGATGTAGACCATGGTGCATGTTCAAAAGTTTACGTGTTTTCTGGTCTAGGTGTTCCAATTCAGCCAATGTCCAGTTGATAATTCCAGCTGGGTAGTGTATCACTGGGACTGCCCATGTATTAACGGCTTTAATTATATTTCCACCATTCAGCTTTGATTTTAGTATTTTGCGGACTCTTCTGATGTATTCCTTTTGTGTTGTCTCTTTGACTTTTCCATTCAAGATGTTATCTGCTTCCAATGTGCCTAGGTATTTGTAACTGTCATCCTTTGCTAGTGCTTTCATAATACTTCCGTTTCCCAGTTCTATTCCTTCTACTTTTCCCAATTTTCCTCG
Organism: Vipera berus; assembly: GCF_964194415.1. Lineage (NCBI taxonomy): Eukaryota > Metazoa > Chordata > Lepidosauria > Squamata > Viperidae > Vipera > Vipera berus. The sequence goes on along the minus strand of NC_138206.1, from coordinate 44,198,817 downwards.
TTGCATGGATAATATAGCACATTTTCCAAGTCCAAAGTCTATTCTGATGTCGCTGCTAAACAGTTGAACTGCGTTGAGTATTGATTCAAGTTCAGTGTGGCTTTTCACATACAGTTTTAAGTCATCCATGTATAGTAGATAGTTTATCTTGCCATGCTGGCTTGAGATGTGGTATCCCAGTTTTGTGTTTCGTAATATTATTGTCAATGGATTTAATGCATGTTGAACAGTACTGGTGAAAGTGAGTCCCCTTGGAAGATTCCTCATCTGATGTTGATTTCACCAATGTTCTCCCTATTTGCTGTTAGAACTGTTTTCCACTTTTGCATATTTGCTTTTAAAAACGTACAGATGTTTTTGCTGATTCCAAAATTTTCCAGACATGCATTAATCCAACTGTGGGGTAATGAATCAAATGCTTTGTTGTAATCAATCCACACCATATTTAAATTTGTTTTTCATCATTTTGCATTTTTAAGTACCATTTTGTCAATGAGCAGCTGATCTTTTGTTCCTCTTGATTTTTTATAATTTCCTTTTTGTTCTGCTGGATACAAATTGTTTTCCATCAGATGATTGAATACTGAATTTGCCAGTATTCTTGTAAAAAGTTTGAACGTTGTTGGCAGACAAGTAATTGGGTGGTAGTTGCTTGGTTCTGTGCTCTTTTCAGGGTCTTTCATTATCAAGTATGTTCGACCAGCTGTTAACCATTCTTCACTTGTGGCATTTGGAAGCATTTCATCAAACTGAGTGGCCATGCGGTGATGGAGGCTGGTGAGGTGTTTCAACCAGTATCCATGCAGCTCATCTAGGCCAGGTGCACTCCAGTTCTTGACCTTCTTTACTTGTTTTGCAACCATATCAGTGGTTATTACAATATTCTCCATTTTGTTTTGTGTTGCTTGTTTTTGGATATCTTTGATCCAGGAGGCAGTTTTATTATGTTCCACTGGGTTTCCCCACAGTTCTTTCCAAAAGTTTAAGGTTTTTTTTCTTTACATGATAGAACAGTAGTTTGGACTTTATTTTCATCAAGTGACCAATAGAAGAGGTGCTGGTTTCTTCTGAACTGGATGTTTTCATGATATTGTTTTATTCGTCCTTCATATCTTTCTATTTTCTTTGCTGTTGCTATTACACGCTGTTGTAGGTTTTCTATGATTTCTGTTATTATTGTTTCCTCCAGGTTATATTTTTTGTATAAACTATTTTTCAGCTTTTCATTCTTTAATTTTCCTTCTTTCAAGTATTTCAATTTGCTGACATCTTTTTGTAGTTTTTTTTGTTTTATTTTCAAGTCGAATTTTCCACTTTGGTGTTCCAGTGGTTTTCTTTTTTGGCATTTTATAACCCAATTCTGCAGTTATAATGGCAGCTGTACTGTTTTATACAGTGTGCTGGATGGGATGGAAATTAAAATGTTGTTCACAGCATTTAGTAGATCTTTCACTCGTTTGCTATGCACTTCATAGATGGCAGGCAGTCTTTTTCTTTCTGTGTTTTCTTTGATGTGGTTTTCAATCTTTTCTTTCAGGATTTTTGCTAGATTACTTAGCTCTATACTTTCAAGTTGTTGCACAAGGGAATCTTCATCCTGTGTGGTGGCTTCTTCCACTGGTTGGTCAGTTTGTTGGTCAGTTTGTTCAGGTATTGGAAAAATTTCTTCAGCCTGTTCTTCATCATTGCTTGTTGTTTTCTTTTTAGCCAATGTTCCTAGATGTTGAATTTCCACATCTGTAAAAACTTTATTACGGATGATGAAATGTCTTTGATCCATTAATCATTGTTCGGTTATGTCACTTTCCGGATGCTTTTTCTTCCACAGTTGCATCATTTTTTTTTTGAAATCCACTGGCTGTTTGTTCTGCCAGGTAATAGCATTGGATGATTTCTCAATTTTCTTCGGTTGTCCAGGTTTTGCGCTTTTGTTCCAGTTGCTTTGCAGTTGTATGCTCTGGTTCCCCAGCAGTAGCAACTGAGCCCTGTGCCTCATTTTTTGACAGATGTCCAGGAGCCATAGCATCTGACAGGGTCCTTGTTGACCTGGGCGACGACCAAAAAATCCAGTATGGATTTTTTTTATTTTTTCTCATCATTGGTGATGGGAGGTGCTTGGGTTGGTTCACGGTGGCTAAGCCACTACCAATCAGAAGACCGGTAATCCCCTAACCATAGGGACCGTACCTGATAGTTGTCCAGGCCCAGCCACGGGATGATGATGATGATGATGATGATGATGATGACGACGATTATTATTATTATTATTATTATTATTATTATTATTATTATTATTATTATTATTATTATTTTACTTGGTAAGATTTTAAAAGTGGTCTGCAATTGCCTGCTTCCAGGTGCTGAGAGGGTGTTATTGACCCAAGATCAGTCCACTGGCTTTACGGCTAAGGAGGGATGAGAATTCACAGTCTTCTGATTTTGTAGCTTGATTCCTTCCTTATCATCCTCTTATGACTATAACTTTGTTGGTTGTATCTTACAATTTATATTGGGCTTTTTTAGTATCCTAGTATGGTTTATGTTGTTTGCTTAGCTAGTATTCTATGACTATCACTAAGTGTTGCATCTTATGATTTATGATGAAGTGTTATATTTTATGATTCATGATAAATGTATTTCATGTTGTTTATTATCATGATTATCAGTATTATTTGTATATACACTGAGAGCTTATGCACCAGAGACAAATTCCTTTTTTAATATAAATATTGTATTGGTTTTTAATTATAACAATCTCCAGTGCCTGGTGTACAGCGTGTAGTCTTGGTTTATATTTTAACAAGAAAAAAAAGGACAGACAATAATAATTAATTAACAATAATGATTAAGTTTGATAATTCCATAATTAGTCTATTAATTAATGATATATTTATCTGATCTTCCCTTCTCCCATTTATATTCTCCTTCTTTAATCTTAACCAAAGATATAATTTTTATTTTCAATATATAAATGATTAGATATAGGCATTTTTTATATTTATACAAATAGTAATAGTCTCTATGTATGATATTTTTTTCAACTTATATTATTCTTATACCCATTATCTCATTAGTTCAGCATGCATCCTATTTTTGTAATTTTTGTTTATACTTAGTTTCCCTTATATTCAATCCAATTCTTATCAGTCACAATTTCTTCATATATTAGTTATCTAATTGTCCAAATTTTTCCATTTAAGTACATCATCCCAAAATTTTATGTCATGCATTATAAAAATACTATACTTTTTATCTGTCTTATAGTATCTAGATATAACATCCTTTTTAATCATTTTATATTTCACTTATATTAATAAAGGTTACATCAACCTGCTATTTTTACATTTCAATTATTATGGAACATACTATATTACTTAAATCTCTTATCCCTCTTGTTATATGTTCAAAGTTCTCTATTCTTTTAGCCATATTCAAGCAAATGTTTGTTCATGTAATAGTCCATCTGGTAGGGTGAGTCAAATCTCCTGTATCTGTCTCTGGTCTTCTTCTGCCAAGTAGTTTTCTAAGTTGATGTAATCTGCTTACCAAGTGGTTCCTGTGTTTTTACAAATGTGGTTGGGAATACAAAAGATGAAGTAAGTAAGATGAATATTTTGTTTCCCAGACTTTGACGATTCTCCTGGTAATTCTATAGTCCATTACATTTTTCTTGTGGTATCAGAACCTTGTAGATTTTTTCCTGTTTGTATTAAATTGTAATTCTTTTCATGTGTTATTTCATCAATTTGATCATATTCTTCTAATTTGTAGTATGTTATCTGATTTATTTGTTCATTCGTTGTTGTTTCCTGGGTGTTTTTTAATTGTAGATTTATATTGGAAATACTGTATGCTTATTTAAATCATCAAAGTCATTTAGAATTTCCTCCTGGTTTGAGTCTATTGTCATTTGTATTTGTCCTAAGATTACATATATTTCCTCCTGGAAAGTATTTATCTTGCCTTGAAGAATTACTTCTGGAGGCTCTTGATTTTCCAGGCTAAGTCCTTCAGGAGAAAATATGGTGACCTGTCATTTTTTGATATGTATGTGATATCCATGTTGTCTGCCCCCTTCCAATAATCTTTCATCAATGTTTTGATTCAAAAGTCAATTTATCAGTCAGTCAAAATTACAGTTCAGTGTGTTAAGCCACTTTAAATCCTTCCTATACATTCTCCTCTAAAAGATTAGCCAAAAGCCAAGGTTTTTCTTTTCCATAAACAATTCTTAAATTTAAGCAACAGTCCAGGTGTGTTGTTTTTTTCTTTCAAACACTTTTTAATCTTATAGCTGGCTCTTCGTTTGTTCCCAGCTATCTTCAAGGTTATTTGAAAATTCTATTCTATTCTATTCTATTCTATTCTATTCTATTCTATTCTATTCTATTCTATTCTATTCTATTCTATTCTATTCTATTCTATTCTATTCTATTCTATTCTATTCTATTCTATTCTATTCTCCAGCACAACAAACTGGCTCTATTTAATCCAAATATTTATTAAACAATATTAATAGCATAGAAAACAATGAAATAATTACTTGGCATTCTATAGTTACAATTAAAAACTTGCAGGGTAAGAAAGCAATTAAGTGAACAATAGTCTATAGGGAATTTAATACACTTAGATAAAGCCTGGATTTATCTGATAGTAGAAACTGGGGATTGAGAAATATTTTACTTTAATAAAATATACACAGGGTTGAACAAGAGGTGGAGAAAACAATAATAAAATGAAGGACTAAACACACTACATATTTTTGATAATAATTTTATTGTTACATTTAAAAAGATAAACACTAACGTAAATTTAAAAAAGAAAATAATAGAAAGTTCAGAAAAGAAAAAAAATAGAAAGGAAAAAAGAATAGAGTAAAGAAAAAAAATAAATGTTTAAAGAAATGACTTTGCCTTTCATCACAGCAAGAATAGACAATTTTAGTAACTTATCACCTTTGTTTAATGTACAACAAACAATCTCTTCTTTCCATATCCCATCTCTTATCTATAAGCGTTAAAGCCTGCCCTAGCCATTCAGTCCTGATCAGCAAATATATACTATAAAACTTTGTTAGAGCAAGAGCATGAAATATTCAGAATAAGGTTGAAAAAGTTTGAGGCTTCTCTCAAGACAAATAAAGAAAATAGTTTAAAGACATAGCATCAAAGATTTTTCACTACAGCAAAAAAGATGAGTGGTATAAAGTTACTTGTTACACAAAAATACCAAAGGGAGCACTTTGCAACAGCCAGGTTACTTTAAGAACAGAGAATAAACAAAGTCAAAAGGAATTTTTTTTTTGGTAGTAGAAGAAAAAAATGACTTCTGGCTGAAAAAGAAAAAGAGGCAGAATTATATATAAAAAACATTTTCCTGGGTAGATATTTCAGACTTTTCATTGGGTATGTGAAGAAATATTGTGCAGATATTAAAACAACAGCAAATATCCTGTGACCTGCCATTCATTTTCAAAATAAAATTCCCATGCTGGAATCGCTACTGGACATTGAAATCTTACAAAAGTAGAAGGGTTACATGTCCCAAATTCCTATATTGAAGCAAAAGCAAAGCCCAAGATAACTTGCAAAGAAATGGGAAAAAAATAAAAGAAAACAATCTGAGAAGAGAGAGGCATTCAGTTATTTCAATTCTCAAACAATATTGCCTTACCTGAGGGAAGAAAAAAAATTCTAATGCAATGTCAAACATATAATGTAACAAATTAATGATTTAACACCAACAATATCGACACAATATTATTCTTGCTTCTTGTGAGAAATTATGCTAAAACATATGAAAATAAAGTAAATCTGCACAAATATCTATTAATAAAAAAGTCTGTGAATTCAGGGGTGCCCTCATTAACTTGATTACAATCTTAAGAATAATACTATTATTCATGTAGCTAGACTTTTGTTAAAAACAAAGATGTATATTTTGTACCAAGAATGCCAAAGCCAGTGTTAGGTGGGGAGCCCTCCCCCAAATTAAAGCATATAAACACATACATACACATATTACAAGGAAAAGTAAGGAGAAAAAAAACCTTGTGTATCTGTATATATGTGTTTATTAAATTCCCTTTAAATTTTTTTTGGTCCCAAGGAAGCAGTTGCATAATTTCACAAAATTATTTCAAATTATACAATAGGATTTGTCCAGATTTAGCCAGAGTTTCATGAAAAAGGGTCGTGTTTAACATAGCACTTACAGTAGACAGTTAATTCATAGCTAATTTTCAGGACCCACCCCAATCCACGTCTTAGGAAAACAAAAACTCTTGGAGTCAGTTCTAGTCCAAAAGGAATTTTTACTAGGACATGCTTGGTTGTGGAAATACAAGACAGGACTTGGTATTGTTTTACAAATTGAAACTTTATAAAGAGTTCCCAGTTCAACCCCCCTTCCCTCAACCCCATTTGGTCAGCCCCCCATCATTTTACTTCGTGTCATCCCTTTCGTGTGAAAAAAGGGAACTTCGAATCTTTATGGTTATTGCCTTCTTCCTCTACAGATTCAAATGGAGACACAGGCCAAATGCCTTCTTCTCTAACCCTCCCTTTTGTTCCCCCAGTTCAAAAGGTTTCCCTTGGTCTTTGAAATAATCTAAGGCAGGGTGAATCCACATGCGCTCCTCCTTCCTCGGGAGATGGCAGAATCCATGGGGGGGGGGGGATAATGTTTTAAACATACATTTATGAATGTGATATAAATGGATTCTGACACTAATTTTCAGTAGACTGTTAATTCACAGATAATGTTTATTCCAGATTCAAACACACAATAGATCTGTATATCAATATTCATTACAATGGCATTTTTATTTTTCTTATTTTTTTCTTTCACTGATTTTTTTAAATTGTAGTCTTCACTCATATATGTTGGGTTTATAAATAAGTTTCTTTCAACTTTTGCTTAAAATGGGTCTCAAACATTAGGAGAACCATTTCATAGCAAGTCTATTTATACAACCAGACTGCAAGTTATTAATTCAATAGCTGAGTCAATTATCTTAATATAGTCTAGAGAACACATCACATTTTGAGAATTAAATCTGCAAGGGTCTATTCTGTGTTACAATTGAAGATGATTAGTTGTGAGTAGCCAAACAATGTTTACCTTGTTTGGCAGTTGAAAATGCCACACTGAATTATTAAGTCAGGACTGAATGATGTTCTGTCGAAAATCTATGTGCATAAACTATGCCAGTAGTACCTTTAATTATGATTTGTGGCAATATAATTACTTTTTCTTGAAGAATTCATGAAGAATTACTTGGATACTGTTAATAATTCTTGCACTGCTGGTGACAAATACTTTGCTGGTCTTTTCATTGTTTACTTTTTAAAAAGTTATTTTATTAAAGTTTACAAATACAAAGATAAAAAGTAAGAAAAAATATAAAAAGTGCAAGAAAAGTCTATTAAGAGCTATCAGAAATGTTAACACACACACACACGCACACACACACACACATTAACCATAGTCAAATAAATCTTTCTGGTATTGATTTCTGGTAAGTATTAATGGAATCTCCTTTTAAGCAGAACTGAATGACAAGTCTTTAAAAACCTGTTTATAAATGCCAGAAAATTTCTTTTGCTCCATTTCTCATAGAAACAGATAAATTCAGTTTGTATTCATTCCATTTATTTTCAAGAAGCTTAATCTTTAATCCCAACAAATAATGTTCCACAAGTTGATTTCTTATAATTTCCTCTTTGTACTCTTTGATGAACAACTTCAACAGTGAAATCATTATTTTGATTTATCATTTGTATGTCCCCTTTAATTATTAAGACATCAGATGGTTCAAATTTAAATCCATTATGACATCTTTCACCATATCACTCTTGTAATCTGGGATTTTTGAAAATGCATTTTATCCAGTGAAATCTGTTTGCCTCTGTTAAATACATGTTTATAGTATACACATTTCATTACAGTACATTGCTCCCAAACAGTGTTAATCACTTCTGTAGTCAAATAGTATTGCTCCATTGTATTAATGGATTTCATCTTTAATTGTAATACTTATTTCTCTCTAGTTTCCTCCAGTCAGCTTTCAAAATCTCTCTTATCATATGATTATTTTTTAATCAGCAAAACATTCCCACAGGATTTTTTGTAGCTGATTTAAAAATCTTCCTACTTCCTTTCATACAATTTTAAACACCCCATACAGAAATATTCTTTCAAGTCCATCTTACCCTTTACTTTCCCAAATCAACATTCTGGTCCTCTTTTTGCTATTTTACAAAAAAAAAAAAGTTTGTCCTTTTCACCCTTAAATTTATACATTTTTTCCCCATCCAGGATAAATGGAAAGTTTCCTGGTATGATGGCACTTGCCATTCTGAAGGTTCTTAACCAGAACCTTCAAGAAAATCAACAATGAGCAATTTTCTAAAGTAGTTAAGAGAAGAAATGGCCAAACCCAATGCCCATTCAAAGGCACGGAATTACAACATAGGTAGGATGTTTTTTCCCCAGGTCCCAAAGCTCTCAAACTCACTGGATATTGCTATTTTATTATTTCTTTGTTGTGGAAACTCTGTATAGAACAAATGGGTATTGACAATTCTAGATTATCTTCTTGCTCTGGAGAGGAGTTCTGAAGAGCTGATCAGTTTACCATGTGTATTGCCTTCATTCTCATGGAACTGTCTTCATTCCAGCATTGCTTCCCCAGAAATGATCCTTTCGTTATTTTCTTGAGGGCAAGTCATGCAAGTTCCTATTTGACTTCTTTTTTCATTTATAAATGTGGTAAGGCTGATATAGATAAACACTGATGATGTTATCTAATTGAGTAATGAAACATCTACAACGAAACAAACAAGCTGTAAGGGTCTGCATGGGGGACAACAAACTTCAGCTGAACCCATGTAAAACAGAGTGGCTATGGGTGCAAATGACATCTGGATCCAATTGCTTATATTCATTTACTCTGAATAGGGTTGCACTACCCCAGACAAATCCATTGCGTGCAATTTGGGGGTCCTCCTGGATTTATGACTCCTGCTCAAATAGCATGTGGAAGTTGTGGCTAAGAAAATCTTTGTGCAAGTCTGTGTTGTGCACTTGTAGTTTGGTTTTACACTCTTATCTGGATACTGAGGCCCTTTGCATAGTCATTCATGCCCTAATCATCTCTCCCTGGATTACTGCAATGTGTTCTACATGGGGCTATCCTTGAAGAGTATTCAAAACTGCAGCTGGCACAGTTCTAGAAGATCCTAGGGATGTACATGTAACACCTTTATTTTTATTTTTATTTTTTTATTTAAAAAGTTTTACAATACATTTTGACTTTAATCCCCCCTCCCCCACCCCACCCAACCCTCCCTATCCCTTCCCCCCATTCCCTCCTCCCCTCCCCCCCGACTTCCCAGAGCTAAATACAGGGTATAAAATCAAAAAACAAACATAAGCACCCCTATGTTATCAGCAATAAACTATTAGTTCTATCTCCCTCTAGCTCATGTAAAATGAATACAAACAATATTAATATTACAAATAAGGTAAAAAAGAAAAAAAAAAAACAGAAAGGAGCTTTACTCAGAATAGATTTTCTTAATCCCAGTCCTTATTCATATTAATTTCAAAGAAAAAAAAAATAAACAAATTCTCAGTTACGCGCCAAAAGCGCCTATCTATTAGCCTTAATAATCTCCAACCAAACTAAACCATAATCAAAAATAATTCTTGCATGTATCGCACCAAATGTCTCGTAGTTCCAAGTCATCCTTGAGTTCAAATAAAAAGAGTAAAAAAAAAAGGTTTAAGCAGTCTGTAAGACAACTTGTTGTTAATTAGGAGCTTGCATACCCATTCTTAGTTCAACACATACTTTTAGTCCATAACCCTAATATACTTTTCTAACAAGCAAATAACAACCATCTTAAATTGTGTTAAATATTAAAAAAAAACTTTCTTTCTCCTCTATGATAAATTTAATCCATTAAGATACTAATTTAAAAATTTAATCAGCAATCTTAACGCCCCAAAACTTTTGGAGCACGTCTGTCATGACCCCCAAAACCTCTTTGGACCGCGCCCCTCCCACATCTTCACTGTAAATACACTTTGGAGATTCCATAACTGGAGATTCCATAACTATCTGCTGGTCTTGCTCTTGCTCTCGTCTCGCTCTTCTTAAGGCGGCACGCGTCTTCCTCTGGCCTCCTGCAACATCCAATGAAACTGTATCTTGATCCCCTCCAACACCATTGTCCTCTATCTGTCTGTCTGCAACATCTTGAAGCTTTCCCTCGCCGTATCCCTTAACAGCTTCCAAAAATGATAGGGGGGTTGCTTTTAACACATTGCTATAAAAATCACGTGCCTGGGCCACAGTAACCAGACGATGTCTTTTACCTTCATGCGTCACCACCAGTCCAACTGGAATCTCCCATCTAAACTTAATATCACATTTCTTAAGTTCCTGTACTAAAAATGCAAAATCTTTCCTTCTCCTTAAAATCTTCGGAGGAATCTCTTTTAAAACCAAGACTTCTTGCTCAGCCACTACCAGTTTAGTATCATAAGCAGCTTGAATAACTTCATCTCTAATTACTCTCTTTGTAAAATAGACCACCACATCTCTGGGTAACTTCCTTTGTCTTGCAATCCATGAATTTACACGAAAAATTTTGTCCATATTTCCCTCAATTTCAGATGCTGGCTGGCCCAATACCCCTTCCAGAGCCTCAGAAATCAGCTGCTTTAAATCTTCTTTACAGTTCTCCTTTAAACCCCTGATTCTAATAGCATACTGCATCTGATGATACTGAGCAAGGCTCAATTCTCCGTCCATTTTATCCCTTATATTTTCATTTTCTAATACCTTTGCTTCTAATATAGAGTTCTTTTGACTGAGATCCTTCACTTTTTCATCCAGCTGTTGCACACATTCAGCTACAGATTCAATCATAGACAACATGTCCACCCTCGTTGCTCTAAACTTCTCTTCCATCTTCTTCTCCAGTTTCTCCTCCAACTTTTTCAGCTTTTCATCCATCATGTCAGACATCAATTGTGAATGCTTTCCAAGAGCGTCTTGTAAATCCTTAAGCGTCAATGCCGGAGGAGGTGCAGGAGGAAGCAAAGCTTGCAATGAGGTCTGTTGCACCAGGGAAGACCCCGCACTCCGAAAAGCTTTAGAAGTTTTAGCCGCCATCTTCCCCCACTTTCACTTATTGCGCACTTTCACTTTAAAGCTATAAAATCCATTGAGCTAGAGAGTAAAGATAAGAGTCCACATCACCTTGACCTCCTGTACCGCTCTGCCTGCATCTTGATAATCAAAAGTATTTCCTTTTGGCAGGGGTGGTTGCTAACGCCTGGCTCTGCTCCATAAATCCCGGAGCAGGGGCGCTGCGCAGCTCGGAGCAACCCAGGCTTCGGGGGGGCTCAATCCTTCAGCCGCCCAAACTCTCAGCTCAGGCGGCCCCGGAGAGCTCAACCCCTACCTGGGGCCTCACCCCCTCCTCTTCTCCCGAGGAGGGGGCTTCAAATCCATCTAAACAGCTGATCGGCGCTGTTTACGATGGAAAAACACAGCTGCGGAGCGGGCAGCCTGAAAACGGCTGTCTTCGGCGTCGCGTCGCCACCGGAAGCCTCCCATGTAACACCTTTATTGTGTGAGCTGCATTGGTTACAATTGTGCTTTTGTATCCAATTCTAGGTTTGGTTGTTACTTTTAAAGCCCTACATGGCATGGTTCCAGGGTATCTGAGGAGCCCCTTCCTTTTGGACTTCAGGAAGAGTATCAAAACCTGGTTTTGCTGGTTTGGGGCCCTAAGGGGGGGTTCCACTGCTGGAGATGGCTGATGGGGTAAGACCTCATCTCTGTCTCTCTTAGTTTGGTTTTAGTATAGTTTTTACTAATATTTTAATTCTGTGTTGTTTTAATCTTTTAACTATTTTTACCTGTTTTATAACAGGTAAAACAGAGACATCTTTTAGAGGAGAGGGGCAGCATAAAAATTAATAAATGAATAAATAAATAAAAAACTCAGAGAGCACCAAGACCACCAAATAAAGATATATTTACTGGCAGCATCTATTTTCAACTTTATTTTCAAAGAACTATATCTATATAGTTTCCAAGATGCCTATTCATTTTTATTACCTATGTACGGGACATGCATTTATATACATATCTCTGGATAAATTACATTGGTACCACTTTCAAATAAGTAATTTCCTTATACATACATTTGTATGTATGTATGTATGTATGTATGTATGTATGTATGTATGTATGTATCTATCTATCTATCTATCTATCTATCTATCTATCTATCTATTTATCTATTTATCTATCAAAGAAATTAAAGACTTCAGATGAGAAAAAGAAAATATATCTAACTGTAGTTTAAACAATATTCAGTATATTTCTCCATATCTTTTTATATTTTCAATCCTTTCTTGATTCCACCAAATACTCATATTTCAATTCCTCATATTTTTATTCACAATAGAAACAAAACTGCTTTGTTTAAAAAATGCATTAAGTGTACCATAGTTTATTCTCTTTTGGCACAAGTGATGGCAGGCAAAGATTTTCTTTTTTGAGAACTTCATATTATACACTACTTACAAAATCTGGACCATACTTCAAATAATTCATGCCAAATTCTTTTTTTACCTTTAAACCTTATATTGTTTCAGATATACCAGAAGTAAAAAGAAGTAATCACAGTGACTGGGTGTCCTAAAAATAACATCTTTATTTCTCCAAAACATGTTATTACATATGGTTAAATACCTTGTCATTTTCTCATGAAATCTCATGTAATTTTACCATTCTCACAAGATCTTCAGGAGTCTGAAAAGACTGCCAACTACTGAAATATATTGTCATATTTTCTGAATACTAAAATTCAAAAATACGTAACTGACTAATCTTACAAAAAGCAAATGATATTGAAGGAAGAAAATGGGTACTCAAGGAGAAATGCTAAATAACTCAATATTGAATTGTAATAGATTTATTTATTTATTTATTTTTATTAGATTTATATACCACCCTTTCCCGAAGGACTCAGGGTGGTTTACAGGGCATTTTAAAATCATACCAATACAAAATATAAAAGTTAAAAGACAATTAAAAAGATTAAAGTATCCCTGAAAATAGAACCCCAGTTAAAATTCTCAGCCTGGGCCAGAGAGCTCAAAGAGCCAAGTCTTCAGGTCCCGGCAGAATGAACGCAGGTCAGGGGCAGTCCTGAGCTCCACGGGTAGCTGGTTCCAGAGGGCAGGCGCACCCACAGAGAAGGCCCTTCCTCTGGGGTGTTATCCGCCGGCAATCTTTTACTGGCGGCACCCTGAGAAGACCCTCCCTGTGTGAGCGTGTTGGACGAAGGGAACTTGATGCTGGCAGCAGGTGTTCCCTCAAATATCCCGGACCCAAGCCATTTAGGGCTTTATAGGTGATCACCAGCACCTTGAATCTCACCCGGAGGGCAACCAGAAGCCAATGCAGCTCACGGAGTAGAGGTGTTACATGGGAGTATCGGGGAAACCCCCATCACAACTCGCGCAGCCACATTCTGCACCAGTTGAAGCCTCCGAGTGGTCCTCAAGGGCAGTCCCATGTAGAGAGCGTTGCAGTAGTCTAAACGGGAGGTCACGAGCGCATGAGTGACTGTGCGTAGGGCATCTCGGTCCAGGTAGGGTCGCAACTGGCGCACCAGGCGAACCTGGGCAAAAGCCCCCCTGGTCATGGCTCCTATGTGATTATCCTGTCTCTCACCTAAGAATGCATACTATACAATTTTTGTCCTGCAGATGGACTATTTCTGAGGTTATAATTGAATTCTAAAACAATAGAATATCAGCTTTAGTTTGTTTTCTTAGATTCCTTATTCTGAAAAACAGATTTGCCAGGCTTGGCCATATACTATACAATTTAAAGCCTGGAGAACCAAAAAATACCAAGGAATAAATAGGAAATAATTTTAAGTCCTGTTTTATAAAATAATAACATATAAATTGTGGAATTTTGTAAACATGAACTAGATAAAAATACAGAGCATAAATTAGGAGAAAGTAAAATATATGTCAGTTCAATCACTGGGTTAGCATCAGTAAATAAGCTCATTTAATAACAGGTACTTAAAACAGGTTTGTTTACAATTATCCCTGAAAAAGAAATTAACTAAGAGGAAACACAAATTATAATATCTGATTTGGAACTGTTTTTGTACTTGTATAGCTCTTTCTTTAGAATAAAGAATAGAATAGAGCTGGAAGGGACCTTTCATGTCTTCTAGTCCAGCCCCCTGCTCAAGCAGGAAAACCTATACCATTTCAGACAAGTAACTGTCTAGTCTCTTCTTAAAAACCTCCAGTGATGGAGCACTCACAATTTCTGAAGGCAAGCTGTTCCACTGCTTAATTGTCCTCACTGTTATGAACTTTCTCCTTAATTCCAGGTTGCTTCTCTCTTTGTTCAATTTCCAACCATTGTTTCTTGTCCTGCCCTCTGGTGCTTTGGAGAATAATTTGACCCCTTCTTCTCTGTGGCAGCCTCTCAAATAATGGAATACTGCTATATGTCACCCCTATTTCTTCTTTTCTTTAGACTAGCCAAACTCAAGTCCTACAGCCTTACTTCATATGTTTTAGTCTCCAGGCCTTGGATCATCTTAGTTGTTCTTCTCTGCACTTTTTCCAAGGTCTCATCTTTCATCAGATTTGCAGATGACACCAAGCTGGCAGGAATAGCCAATACTCCAGAAGATAGGCTTAAGATACAGGAGGATCTGGACAGACTCGAATACTGGGCACTATCTAACAAAATGAAATTCAATTGTGAAAAAAGTAAGGTTCTGCATTTAGGCAGGAAAAATCAAATGCACAGGTATAGTATAGGTGGTACCTTGCTCGATAGTAGTAACTG